>NC_051176.1:67613235-67877636 GCF_013339695.2 Rhipicephalus sanguineus | reverse complement strand
GCGCCCAGCCTCGTGGGAAGATAGATAGATAGATAGATAGATAGATAGATAGATAGATAGATAATAGATAGATAGATAGATAGATAGATAGATAGATAGATAGATAGATAGATAGATGGAAAAAAACAGTGAAAGCGTCTTCGGTTGGCTAAGAAATGCTTCGCGTTTGAAATAGAACTGGTTCGAGCACTAATGAAGAGCCATTTCTCAGCGCCGGACAGAGGTATCGTTTGAGGAGTTTGAGAGGGAACGCAACCTTACAATACACGAAACTACACGCTTTCGCGAACAGTCAAGCGCAGTTATCGCGACCGGCTTTTCAAAAGCTCCGCAAGGCTCTTCAGCTCTTCGAAAAGAGTGTCTGTTTTAAATGCGAAGCATTTCTTAGCGAACCTTTGGCACTTTGAGTGTTTCTATCTATCTATCTATCTATCTATCTATCTATCTATCTATCTATCTATCTATCTAATCTATCTATCTATCTATCCGCCTACGTCTGGGTGCTCCGCCTCCTTAGCTTGGTGTAGACAAAAATTGGCACGGAAGGGTAAGAGGATTTGGCGAATATGACTGTGGGGTCATGACATGAATAACGTGAAAAGCCTGTCACGTACGCCGTCAAACCCCTTCCTCCAGACGCGTGTGGCACATACCCGTTTACCACGGGCCGCGGTGTACGGGTATGCGTCACAGGTGATTGACAGTTTATACCTATAGCGCAGGAACGGCGAGAACAGACATTGGTAATTTAAATGAGAGAGCGTTAAGAAAAACGGGACATCGGCAGCGTTGACCCGACGAATGTAAAGAATGAAAATTAGGATCCCAGCAGGAAAGTTTATAGACTTCCCAGCAGGAAGTCTATATACTGGTTAGGAAAAACAGCCTACGCAGGCGTAATGTCGGTGCAAAGTCAATTTTGGTTGTGGTGCTGGCTATCTAATTTTGCAAGAAAGCAATAAACACTACATGATACTCCCGCGATGTGTACACCAACGATACAGGCGTCATATCCGATTAACGTCTATAGTTCCAAATGAAATAAAAAGAAAAATTGTGCACAGCCTACTCGGCAACAGAACTCTTTACATAATGTCATACATGTAAAACACATGTTGTAGGACAGAGTCGCAACGAGTGCATGGTGACACTGAAATTAATGATAGAAAAAAGAGCAGTACGTCATAGACACATGTGCAGATGCAGTAACGGCTGAGTTAAACACTACTGCACTGTGCAGGGCCTTCGCAAAAAAAAATGCATACTTGTTGATATGGCTGGAATAATAGATCGCTTTGTACAAATCGAGACCACGAATTCATAGGCTGCATAAAGGCTAGACACGCTTATTCAACCGCGGGTATCTAATTTCCATAAGCGACATCTTTCGTGTGCTTGTTCAGAAACACGGTCATATTCGCAACAGCGACACAACAGATCTTGAATCACTTTATTGTGAACCAATAACCAATATCTCTTTTCGATTCAGGTTCGTTTTCGCTTTAGGCACGATCTGACAATATTGCTTCAGGTTGGGATATTTCAGACCAAAATCCTGTTTTCGGTGAGGTGGTTTTTTGTTGGGATTTGGTTCGGCGAGACATCCTGGTTTCAATCATATTTCTTCAGCTAAAGATGGAATCGAGTCTAATTTATGTAACGTGCCGCCATGTAACAGCTTTGAAGAGAAGCTATTGTGAACATTTGGAAATATTCCGAATGCCTATGTGACAACACGTTTGTTGGTACAGCGTAAAAAAAAGACCATTCATTTGGCAGTGATTATATTTATCGAAAGCTCATAAGCTTTTCTAGTGTTGGTCATATTGGTTTGAAACTACCGCTCTTACATTATTTTCTCGTTTTGCTAATTTTAGCTGAGTGTGTTTATATATTTGCGCCGTATAACTACTAGTCGCCCTAAGAGTGTTTTCCTTCATAATAATCGAGGACGGTGGGTGGGAATTGTTTAAGGAAGTACTTGCGTGTAGAAGCATTTTCAACGTAAAAGTGACTTCCTTTTAGGTAACGTTTAAGAAAAACTGAAAGCAGCAGTGAAATTCCTAATTACCACATGGAAATTATTTATTCTATCAAATGCTTTTAGATTACATCTATGTAGCCTTATCTCTAACTAAAAGTGTACTGTGAACTAGGATACTTACTTTACGCAGGTGTCATTTGATATACATGAGTGTTCCTACAGCCGTTATTACTGAACAGGAAAACGGAAACGTCAGAAATGGACGTTCCTATCACTTTTTCCGCCCTGTCATCCGGTGCAACGCGAACAAGTATTACCTACAAATAGGTAGGTAACACCCAGGTTGTTGCACCCAGCGTATATGCTTCACACTTTTTATTGCTAGGAAAGACACCAATTTCTATGTTCAATAATTTACAAAGGCTAAAAACTCAAATGAATATTTTTTTTTTGTGAATTGTTATCGTCAATAGAAAAACGTAACGCTCCTATGATTCATCGGCAAATCAAGTACAAACGTCCTACTAAAGAAGATGAGTTCATTAAATTCGTATTATCGGTTCTAATAAGATTGAGGAAGCGTCCATGACAGGCCATAAAATGAGCGTACTTCTCTCTCATTTAAATGTAAACATTTCGACAGAAGTCTGTCTGGCTGGGTAGAAGAATTAAGAAGTTGAAATACCTCCAGCCACAAATTCTTGGAGGAAACCCGACGTTTCGAGACCGGCTTGGTCTCTTCTTCAGGGGTGACTGTGCTGATCAGGGAGGCTTCGTCGCGGCTTGTTTTTGGCTCCGCCTTGCTCTTTCCCTTACGTTCCGGAGGCCGTGCACGTAGATCGGAGGTATTGTTCGGAGGGACCGGTTCACATTCGCAGGTGTGTTCTGGATGTGCCACGACTCGAGTAAGAGCCTCCTTCCCAGATTCCTTTCCGTTTCTATGATGGAAGCGCCCTCGAAGTCAATTTTGTGGTCGTGCTTCTCGCAATGTTCTGCAAGGGCACTGCGTTTGCATTTCCATCTTCCTGACGTCGTTTTTGTGTTGGCGCATTCTTTCCGGGAAGCACTTACTCTCGCCTATGTAGCTCGCTGGACAGTCAGCACATGACACTTTGTAGACCACGCCCTGGTGTTGCTCCCGGGATGGTCGATCTTTCGGCCGCGGTAGTAAGCGAGCGAGCGTTGAGGCCGGCTTGTGAACCACCGTGACCCCAGCTTTTCCGAGAACCCTGGTGAGCTGTTCGCTAGTTCCCGGAACATACGGGATGACTACTCGTTGGGCTGGTTTCTTCGATACCATTCTATCCGGTGGGGTGGCCAGCGTGGGAGGAGGGTCGCGTGTGTCGTTCGCAGGTGCGTCTCCGCGGTGGGGAAGCTCATCTCTCGACATGCGGCGTGCCACACGGCGGATGAAGCTGTCGTGTATCCGTTCTTTCTTAACTCGGCCACGACCCTCTCTTCTTCTCTCTTTCTCTCTCCTTCTGATGTGCAGATGGCTCTTGCTCGTGAAAAGAGTGCCGACACCACGGAAGCTTTGTGGGCAGTGGGGTGACTCAAGGTGAAATGCAAATACCTGCCGGTGTGCGTTGGTTTTCTGTACACCGAAAAGGTCATGCGTTCGCCTTGTCGTCGTACTAAAACATCGAGAAACGGTAGCGCTCTGTCTTGTTCTCTTTCCACCGTAAACTGGATTGCTTGGTCGACGGAGTTAAGATGTTCGAGGAAGCTGTCTACCGCTGTCCTCTTTATGATGCAGAAGCAGTCGTCCACATACCTCACAAATACTTTCGGCGTGTCAATAAAGGAACGCAGTGCCGCCTCTTCTACGTGCTCCATTGCGAGGTTCGCAGCTGTAACGGAGACGGCTGCTCCCATCGCGGTCCCGTTGGCCTGTCTGTAGAAGTCCCCGTTGACACTAAAGTATGTTCCCTTGAGGCAGTACTCCAGTAGGCGGCACAGCTCATCGGTGCTTAGGCAGTTTCTTTCACTCAGGAGTTCGTCGTCATTCAAAGCTGCCCGTGCGCAAGACACCGCTAGTGTTATGGGCACGCTGGTGAACAAGGACACGACGTCGAACGAGACGAGGCACTCATCACTGCTCACGGTCACTTCCTTCATGCGCTCCACGAAGTGGCTGGCGTTGCGTAAGTGGGTTGGTGTTTTTCCCACGAGCGGCGCCAGAGTCCGGTGGAGATATTGGGACAGCGCCCGGAGTGGAGAAGATGTAAAATCCACGATCGGACGGAGCGGGATGGTGGGCTTATGGATCTCTGGAAGCCCGTAAAATCCTGGTGCAGAGCCGTTCCTGCAGATGAGCTGGAGATAGATGGTTCTTGCCTCTTGGTGTCCTTTGAAGATATCCGCCAGAAGCTTGTTCAGTTCCCTTTGGAGTCTTGGTGTGGGGTCTTTCGTCAGCTTTTCATAGGCCGGGCTTTGGAGCAAATCCTGGACTTTGTCGTCGTACGCCTCCCTATCAAGCAGGACCATCACGTTGCCTTTGTCGGCCGGGAGGATGACAATCTTCTCATCCTTTCGGAGCGCACAGATCGCATTGCTCTCCTCTCTCGACAGGTTGTGCTCACGGCGTTTTCCTATTTTTGATAGTACGCCGATGGCCTTGAGACGGATGTTCTCTCGAATTCCACTGTTGAGTCTCCTGATGCCTTCCTCGGCAGCCGCAATGATCTTTGGTAGTGGCGGACACGTCATGGTCGTGTTAAAATTGTGTCCCTTTGCCAGCACGTCGTGCTCGGTCGGGGAGAGTTGTCTGGAGGACAAGTTGACGACGAAATTTCCGTTGACCGGACTGCGGTGGCGTTTCCCTTCTCCACTCCGGGCGCTGTCCCAATATCTCCACCGGACTCTGGCGCCGCTCGTGGGAAAAACACCAACCCACATACGCAACGCCAGCCACTTCTTGGAGCGCATGAAGGAAGTGACCGTGAGCAGTGATGAGTGCCTCGTCTCGTTCGACGTCGTGTCCTTGTTCACCAGCGTGCCCATAACACTAGCGGTGTCTTGCGCACGGGCAGCTTTGAATGACGACGAACTCCTGAGTGAAAGAACCTGCCTGAGCACCGATGAGCTGTGCCGCCTACTGGAGTACTGCCTCAAGGGAACATACTTTAGTGTCAACGGGGACTTCTACAGACAGGCCAACGGGACCGCGATGGGAGCAGCCGTCTCCGTTACAGCTGCGAACCTCGCAATGGAGCACGTAGAAGAGGCGGCACTGCGTTCCTTTATTGACACGCCGAAAGTATTTGTGAGGTATGTGGACGACTGCTTCTGCATCATAAAGAGGACAGCGGTAGACAGCTTCCTCGAACATCTTAACTCCGTCGACCAAGCAATCCAGTTTACGGTGGAAAGAGAACAAGACAGAGCGCTACCGTTTCTCGATGTTTTAGTACGACGACAAGGCGAACGCATGACCTTTTCGGTGTACAGAAAACCAACGCACACCGGCAGGTATTTGCATTTCACCTTGAGTCACCCCACTGCCCACAAAGCTTCCGTGGTGTCGGCACTCTTTTCACGAGCAAGAGCCATCTGCACATCAGAAGGAGAGAGAAAGAGAGAAGAAGAGAGGGTCGTGGCCGAGTTAAGAAAGAACGGATACACGACAGCTTTCATCCGCCGTGTGGCACGCCGCATGTCGAGAGATGAGCTTCCCCACCGCGGAGACGCACCTGCGAACGACACACGCGACCCTCCTCCCACGCTGGCCACCCCACCGGATAGAATGGTATCGAAGAAACCAGCCCAACGAGTAGTCATCCCGTATGTTCCGGGAACTAGCGAAGAGCTCGCCAGGGTTCTCGGAAAAGCTGGGGTCACGGTGGTTCACAAGCCGGCCTCAACGCTCGCTTGCTTACTACCGCGGCCGAAAGATCGACCATCCCGGGAGCAACACCAGGGCGTGGTCTACAAAATGTCATGTGCTGACTGTCCAGCGAGCTACATAGGCGAGAGTAAGTGCTTCCCGGAAAGAATGCGCCAACACAAAAACGACGTCAGGAAGATGGAAATGCAACGCAGTGCCCTTGCAGAGCATTGCGAGAAGCACGACCACAAAATTGACTTCGAGGGCGCTTCCATCATAGAAACGGAAAGGAATCTGGGAAGGAGGCTCTTACTCGAGTCGTGGCACATGCAGAACACACCTGCGAATGTGAACCGGTCCCTCGGAACAATGCCTCCGATCTACGTGCACGGCCTCCGGAACGCGAGGGAAAGAGAAAGGCGGAGCCAAAAACAAGCCGCGACGAAGCCTCCCTGATCAGCACAGTCACCCCTGAAGAAGAGACCAAGCCGGTCTCGAAACGTCGGGTTTCCTCCAAGAATTTGTGGCTGGAGGTATTTCAACTTCTTAATTCTCTCTCATTTCAGAGAAATATGACAATTATCTTCAATACAGTATCGGCAGCGGCCTTTGGCAAATCGAATCCAAAATGACGTCATATGCCGTCAGCGGAAAAGATTCTTGTGGACTAGTTCATTCACACTGAGCCAGAAAAGCGCTGCGCAACCTGACGAGGAAAAGAGAAACAATACAGAGCAGAGCACTAGTTCAGTATGAACCAACCAGCATACAATAAAGTTTCTCTGCAACAAACTTCTAGCTCTGTGGCCTCCTTCCTATGTCAACAGAACTGCGTTCTTTCCGGTCTCTCTCTTTCGGCCTTGATTCCGCCGCACGTTACTAAATTGCGGGCAATGTGATACACTCAGTTACCCCCCCCCCCCCCCCCCCCCGCATTTCTCATCATCTTTACTTCTCTATATAAATGCAGCCAATGTTGTGGCACCTATTTTTTTGTTTTTAGTAACCAAAGAACATTCTCTACAGGGGGAATTAGCCCAAAACCTTCACTAGGCAGGGATGACAAAAAAATTGCGAGGCTTGGACAAAGTCGCGCAAGGCTTGAAACACCGAAACTGCGCGATTCTGAAGTGTAGTATGGTCGCTCCTAGGTTGTTGCTAGGCTTCAGCTAGGTGATGCTAGGTTGATTGTAGGTTGCTTCTAGGTTGTGCCTAGGATTTATCTGGTGATGCTAGGTTGGTTCTAGGTTGCTTCTCAGCGCAGTGAAGTTCGAGTTACACCACAGACAGTCACAGACACGACACGGATGTCAAATCAAATCAATCAAATCAAATTCTATTCATTCATAACATAATGTACAAGATAAGGATATACAGAAGGAGGTCCCGTAGTGTAAACTGAAATGGGGCCTCCTATGCAATATTAACATAAATATTTGATTGGCAACGACAGTAGCAAAGAATAGAAATATTACAAAATTCAATAATAATGAGATACAGATACAAGAAAAAGACGATGTTGTCATAAACTATGTGTCATCGATAATAAAAAAATATAAGTGCAAATAACATGAAAAGAGAAAAAATAAAACAACAGTTTGAGGTGAGATGACAAGTCGAAAAACCAGTTATACAGAACAGTGGATGTCACATAACAAGAACTTTTTCAATTCATGGCGAAATTTATGGGTTTTTTTGGATTTTTATTAGAAATGGTAATGTATTCCACAATGATATGGCTGCAAAGTGAACTGTTTGTTTGCCATAATTAGTTCGCACTTTGGGCAGAATGAAGTTGTTATGGTGCGCGAAACGAGTTGGGTTCGTATTAAGTAAAGATGATGAAGGAATTAATGACAATGAGATTTCTTCATTAATTAGTTTGAAAAGAAAAGTGGCGAGATTGTATTTTACAAGGGCGGCAACATCGAGAATGTTATTTTCTTGAAGCAACTGTTTAGCATTGTATGTGGGTGGACTTGACGTGATTAATCTGATTGCCCGGTTCTGAATGATTTGTAGCGGTTTTAGGTGAGTATTGTACGTGCTACCCCAGGAGGTTATGCAGCAATTAATGTGGGAGTGTACAAACGCGAAAAAAGTGAGAGTAGTACCGGTCGTGAAAAAAATGAACGTGCCCTAATGAGGATGCGTATTCCATGTGATAACTTTTTTGTTAAACGTGTTACATGGTTTTGAAATCTCAAGTTACGGTCGATGTTTACGCCTAGGTATACGCATTCTTCACTAGTTGATAATGGGTGGTTATCAATGAAAATGGGCGGAATGCACTCCGATGATTTATTTTGTGATGAAAACACAAGAAATTGAGTTTTAGAGGGATTAATGCTAAGTCTATTAATTTTACACCATCCTAGCAAGTTATGAAGGTCACTGTTAAGCCGGGTTACTACTAGTGATAGATCTTCGTCAGAATTAATGATTGTGGTGTCATCAGCATATAATATGCACTTAGAAGAAGTAAGGCAATGAGGCAAGTCATTAATATACAATAAAAATAGTAAGGGGCCCAAAATTGACCCCTGTGGTACACCTAAATTAGTTATTTTAGGTTTAGAATAAGCATTACATACACCAACAACCTGATACCTGTCACGTAAGTAGTCGCGTAGTAGTAGTAAAGGAGGACCAGTTATACCAATTGAGTCTAGTTTACTATTAAGAATGTCATGGTCAATGGTGTCAAATGCCCTGGAAAAGTCTACGAATATGGAAGCTGCAAATTTACCCTCATCAATAGCTTTCCTTAATTGGTCAGTAAGAGGTACAAGTGCTAGGTCAGTAGAGTAACCAGATCTAAATCCAAATTGGTCAGGTGAAAGTATATTAAATTTGTTCAAATATTTATCAATCGCTTTTCAATTAATTTTTCGGTGACCTTGCTAAAAAAGGGCAAAACACAGATCGGTCTATAATTTGACACTAATGAGCGATCTCCTTTCTTAAAAACTGGAGTTATTCTACCACGTTTGAGTTCACGAGGGAAGATTTCTTTTTTAAACATGAGGTTGATAATGTGACACAAGACAAATGATACTGGTTTACAAATTAATTAACATGGCCAGGATGAATGTTATCGAGCCCAGCGCTGGTTATTTTTAAATTGTCAATTACTGGTGCCACCTCATCCGGAGTAGTTGGGAACATATAAAATGATTGTGGAAGGCGTTTTGAGGCGTATAAGTTCTGCTGCGCATGCGCATGAATATCAGGAAAGAAATAATCACCAAAGGCATCTGAAATTGTAAGTGGTGTAAAATAAGTATTACCATCGTGGGATATTTCTGATATGGCATCGGCTGCTTGTTTCTTATTCAAAAATGAATTCACTATCTTCCCATTTTTTCTTTATATCAGCGCCACATTTAAGTATTTTCTCCTCGTAATACTTGGTTTTAGCTTCTTTAAGTCGAGCAGAAAGTGAGTTGGAAAATTTCTTATACCACGCACATAGGTTTATATTGAATGGCTGTCTTTTTGTTTTTTTAAAAAGGTTTTCGCGTGTACGCATCGCTTTAAGGAGATTATCAGTGACCCAAGGGTTTTGAGGAGAGGCCACTTTCTTTTTGCATTTGCGCACCTGGGAGCAGGAGTGATAAAGCGAGGACAGTTTTGTTAAAAATCTCGAATAAGCAACCTATGGATCATTAGTATCAAGAACGGGAGACCAGTCGGTATTGAAAACGGTTTCTAAGAATGTTTTTTTTATCAAAAACCAGTTTGGTGTAACAGTTGGAATATGAATAGCGGGCAGATGTAGTGCGCAGAAAGACGGGAAAGTGGTCGGTAATGTCTGTTTCAAGTACTCCTACATCAGGTGGACACAAAAGCTTCGACAATACATGATCGATCAGAGTGCTGGAACCACCGGATATAGAACGAGTGGGGACGTTAATAAGGCATTCGTAACCAAAACTGTGAAAACAGGATGAATAATTGACAGAGTTCACGGATGAATCCAATAAGTTTAAGTTTATATCGCCCATAATTATAACATTTTTATTCTTTGTAGATAACTTTGTCATCATTTTTTCGAAGGAAACACAAAAATCAGATCCAGAGGAAGAAGGTGACCGATAAATGCAACCTAAAATGAAATTTCTGTTATTTATGTTCAGAAAGTTATGATCAAATTCCAACCAAACTGATTCACTATTCTGAATATTTAGCGTCAGGTCGTGTCTACGTTTATACGGGATACCAGACAAGATGTAGATAGCAGCTCCCCCATGATTACTTGAGTGGCGGTGGGCATATTCAGATTTGTATGAAGGGAAACAGTACAAGTTCTTATCAGCGTCGCTAAGCCAGGTTTCTGAGACAGCAATGATTGAAAAAGTAAAAGAAAGGGTAGAAAGTAGGTTATGAAAGTCATCGTAATGTTTACGGAGGCTTCGCGCGTTGAAATGGATAAGAGAGCGATTGCTATTCTGAAAAAAGTCGTTTAGCTCACTCGTTCTGTGATATGAAGCCATGATGGAAGGATGGGAATAAGGCAGGCACAAATTGAAAGTGCATTAGTTAATGACCGTTAGGTCCGATTCCTCGGCTATGCGGTACACCCTGGTTTTCTCAGCTTTCCTGGCCTTGATTTGGCAGTTGCTGATCCACAGAAACTTCCATTTGTGCTGTTTTTTCAAAGCTAGTGCCTTCGAGAAGAGCGCCTTGTTTCGCGGCGTCAAGTGCTCATTCACGTAAACCGCGCTGTCAACAGAAGCTTTCACACCAATGTCACTTAGGTGAAGCTTAGCTTTGTGTGCCTTACTGACGAATTCATCCTTTTTTGTTCGCGAACAGAATCTAGCTACGATATTTTTCTTGTCTTGAACTTTAGTGGGGACCCGGTGAGCGACATCGAAATCAGCCACCGTTACCGGGCACCCAATTTTAGTGCCGATTGTTTGCATAACTGCGATGCAGTCCTCTCCCTGGGTGCAGGGAACACCCCTGACCTCAACATTGTTCATTCTAGAGTATTGTTCTAGCTCGGCGACCCTTCCCGACAGCGCTCTGTTCTCTGACATGAGGTTTTTGTTATCAGCTGTAAGCTTCAGCTTTTCATCGCGCAGTTTTTCAATGATGTCATTTAAGACACTCATACTTGTTTCCAAGTTTTCCACTTGTTGCTTCAGCTCTACAGCATCAAGACCAGAGGACTGAAGCTTAAAGGGACACTAAAGGCAAATGTTAAGTCGACGTTGATTGTTGAAATAGCGGTCCAGAAACCTCGTAGCGCTGCTTTTGTGCCAAGGAAGTGCTTATTTTGAAATAAAATCACGTTTTTAGTGGTCCGCATCGTGTTAGCGCGTTTCAAATCTCCCGCCTGAAAATACGACTCTCATACGTCACTGCTGCCGTGCCCAACGTTGCCCGCTTTTACTGCGCGGCCGCCGACACTAGTAGCAGCCGAGCGGAAGTAGCGGGACCAGCAACAACGGCGCTGCGGCAAAGACTTGCTCGGATGGGCACATTCAAGTTGCGGTTGGTCTCGTAGTCCTCAGTACGAAAGTGCAGCGAGCACACACGCAGAGGTTTTGACTGTTTAGCACACTGGCGCAATGGCATGACACTAAGCCACTTCGAGCGTAAGGGTTCATTCCGCGGCACCCAGTGAAAAGACAAACCGGTTTCCTTGCTGCAGCACTGGCGTTGTGCACCATTCGGGCATCCGGCAATATCACACGCATGCGGCATTTTGTCGAACTTTCTGTCAGAGCGACTTTCACGAGCGCGCAAAACACGCACGGCAGTACGCGATCCCGAAACTACCACTGAGACGGGCGAGGCACAGTTCGGCGAAAACGGAACCTTTGAACCACGCGCGCCGTTCCCCATGGCAACACCACGGAGGTTTTGTTTTCCATGAATCAAGCGGAAACGAACAAACAGCATTTTATTACGTCTTTTGATGCTCGGAATGTTCTTTTTTTACTGCTGCTAGTTTGATTACTAGTGATTTATTGTAGGCCGACTTCCCTACGTCATCGGGATCACTTCGAAAATGTCCCACTCGTGGCGCTCATCATGTGATACATTTAGCTTAATTTCTCGGTAAGTAGGGCACTGCTGTTGATAATATTGCCGTTTTAGAAGTTGTCATACATTGGGCTTTCACTCTGACATAAATTGTTATTTGCCTTTAGTGTCCCTTTAAGCAAAAATTTGCCGAGAATGTCGTCAGTGAGTTTGCTGCTTTCATTTTCTAATTTAGCTTCAATTGCATCTAACCGCTTGGCAAGCTCTGCGTTTGACGGCATGTTGCAGAAAACGGTAACCAAACAACCACGTAAACAATAGTACAGGAGAAAAAAAAGGTGGCAGCAACGACAGCGAGCAAGTAAAAATGGTGCGCAAAGTTTTACAAGACTAACCTGCACATGCAGAAAAAAATGCGTCAGGCGATATGCCGGGCGCTTCGTCGCTGCCACCAGTGAAGTCTCGGTGATGGTCCTGCTTGTTATGAGCGATGCGACACGAAGTTGACGACACCTGGCGGACTTGCGGCAAGCCGAAAAAGCCGACGACACCTGAAGAGTTTACACGAAGCCGTTGACCAGGGTATTTGGGCTTGCTTTCCACGTGGGAATGTTGATAGGCAGCAGGCCGAGATAGCTGCACATGCAGAAAAAATGCGTCAGGCGATATGCCGGGTGCTTCGTCGCTGCCACCAGTCAATTCTGAAGTGATATTCTGAAGTGAAGATTCTGAAGTGTAGTATGGTCGCTCCTAGGTTGTTGCTAGGCTTCAGCTAGGTGATGCTAGGTTGATTGTAGGTTGCTTCTAGGTTGTGCCTAGGATTTATCTGGTGATGCTAGGTTGGTTCTAGGTTGCTTCTCAGCGCAGTGAAGTTCGAGTTACACCACAGACAGTCACAGACACGACACGGATGTCCAAACTCCAGAGACAGAAACTCGCACCTAAACCGAGCATTCACACCTCCCGCAGATCTACGGGCGCGTCGTCGTTCGCGTAAGGCTTCCATCGCTTCGGGGTCTTGCATCGCTTCGGGGTCTGTTGCCTTTCCTGTTCCCTATTTTTCTGTCGTTGTACGTACCGCGAAGCGGAAACGTGCGTCGCCGGTGTTTATCTCTAGGCTAATCTCGACGGTTTACTAATGTTCTGCTCAATTACTGGTTACGTCTGTCTAGAAAACCTAATTGGTGTTTGCCACGCGTCTCTTTCCGTCCTAATTTTTTAGTGCAGCAGCGGTGAGTAGTGGGATTTGCCAAATTTCTGTGGCACATACCCGTTCATGATGATGATATCTTTTTGTACGCACCAAAGTATTTCCGGCTGGCTTAGACATATTCACTTTTAAAGGATTGCATAAACCGCCAGCTCACAGGATCAGCTCGCACTATTTTCGAAACTATCTTTTTCAGTTTGCATACTCCAGGCCACATCGGGCTACCGGAGGAGTGGTAATAGTACTACATATCAAATTCAGATAATACTTCATTCAATATTGTTCAACGCATATCCCCATATGAGAAATTTGAGCGTTCATTTCCTAAACGGAAAAAACTCAGACAGATACCACGCATTGTGGGAATCTGCTTCATGCGAAGGAGGCAGCGACCAGCTGCCTATGGTGCATTTTTTGGCTTTGAGCCAAGTATCTCAAGGTGGATCGATGCGTTTGTCTAAATTGAGTAGTTGTGTGCATATCGTGGACTACCCACATCGTCTTCAGTGGCATGTAAAAGGTAGCTTATGCCGAGACCCATACTCACGCAACGCCGATACTCACTATACAGCCAGGGTTGCCATTGGCGGCTATTTTGCGCCAAATTGGCCACTTACGACCTCGCCTGGCGACAGCAATTCCTGATTGGCTCCATGGCTACTTTCTGGCTACGTTTAACTTCAATTATGGCGCATTTTTGATAATTTGAGATAAAGTACACTGTTTCCAAGCTGTTCTTTCGTGTCAGCGAATGTGCGCCCGCGTCCCCCCCCCCCCCGAATAGACTTGTGCGCATCGCAAGCGCAGCGCCCCTGCAAATACAATGTGGCGAAGTTGCATGCATGTTGACAAACGCGTAAGCAGCGCGCTGCTCACGCTGCCCTCCATCTATGCTACGCGCAAGTTAATAGTTCTGAAGTGCTCTGCGTGTTATCCAGTCAACTTGGCATAAGAATAGGTCCCCAACAAAATGACGGTGGGCTGTTCGTCTTAACCCGATTTCGCTATCTGAAGCTGGACTGGTATTATGTAAGTTCTACTAATGAAATTTGGTCTGCGGCTTCAAGGAAAAACTGTTTAAACGTTTAACGTTCGAACTGACTTCTTGACTGGAATATTCGAAAGTTATTCTGGATCTGGCAACACTGTCTACTCTACAAAAACTATATGTATAGCGCACTGGATTCGTTATACATTTTAATCATTTCTTTGCAACCTTTAATAATACCTGCAGTTTTACGTGGCAAAACGTGGCAAAGGGAAACCGTAGTGGAGGGCTCCGAAAATTTCGACCATCTGGTGTCCTTTAACATGCCCAGTCTGTAAAACCAGTGACATTATGTTCGAGACCACGAGGGAATGGTTTATACTTACTACAAGAGATTGTCAACGGACGCAGCGCTTTTACCTTTTTCCGCGCAAGCGTATATTGCCCCGTCTCTGAACACCGCAAGATGATTGGAGGCAGCGAGGGAACCGAGCGTTGTAGGATCAAGGCGCCCAGACGAAATGAGAATGTCGCCACGGTACAGAATCTTGGTGGGGCAAAAAAAGTCACAGTATCGCCGCAAGGGCGAAGCAGTGAATGCGATAGCAGGAAACTGGAATGTCACACGAAGAACGAGAAGCAGCTCAATACTTGCAGCGCGCCGCTGAAGCACAAAGAAGGACGCCCGAAAAGAACACACAGGCATGCACAGGGCAAGCGTGAACTAACAACTGCCACAGTTGTTACGTGTTTGCGCTTGAGCAACGCGCTGCAAGTGTCAACAATGGAGTTTGAGAATTGAGGCCCCGAAAAGCTCGAGGACCAAGGAGCTTGTCAGCCGCCAGGGCGCATGCGCAGAACCCAAGCCACTCTTGGGCTCTTGTTAGAAGAAGCACCAAGCTCACTCAGGTCCATCTTGCAGCTTTGGCTGCAAGATGGACCTGAGTGAGCTTGGTGCTTCTTTTCCATCATCCAGTGACAAAAGCCATGTTATTGCTATTTCGGGTCCTTGCCGCATGATGAAGCTGCTAGGGCTATTGTCAAAACGCTATTCTCAATGCGAATAAATATTTCATATTGCGTAGATACATTAAGGATCTCCATAAAATGTAGTATACAGTAGGCCCGCATGTACAAACTCACACGAGGCCGACATTAAAAGGAAAACCAGCGCATGAAGGTTTCATTGGTAGCTCAGCGCTCAGTCAATCAGTAGCAGATGCTCTTAGCGAATGTAGAGCGCGCAAATTTCTAACGTTTTCAAAGTACTCGCCAACCCAATAGTTTATTACACATACGAACAATGGATATGACATTTTAAATTCAAGACATTCCGGTTTTCCAAATTCATAGGGAGGCAGAAGACCGCTGTGTCCTTAAAATTTGGTTTGTGTCGCTGCGTATGTCCTCAAACTGGAGGCCAATATTTGCTAACTCAGGAATTTTTCATCTGGTAAATTAATGACTGAGACCAGCGGAAAGGCAGGCTTGATTAGTTTAGTTGTGTCTATACGTCCATATGTCTATGCAGTCGTTGGTTGCATAAAATGGCCTGTTGGCACATCTTCACACTTCTAAGCTCAGTCGCGACCATAGTGGGCTGTTTTCGCTGCTATAAGGTTATTTGGACGCTACTGTTACAACCCCACAGTAAAGCATTTCGCAGTTCATGAGGACAAGGACACTGATGGTGGTAATTGTTTGCCACTGGAACGCATGAAAAAATCCTCTTTGTAAGCTCCTCTGAATAACTATCCTCTGTCGATGTACCTAGCTTCAATGCTCCTCAGTGAAGCCCTGTAGCCAATGAACTACTGATAGATGCAATTTTAAAAAGTGATTGCTACTCGGCTGACACAGGCAAAGTTTCTGAGCTCAGCTAGAGAGGGAATTTTTGGGTACAAAGATGGGCTTGTAGTTCGCAGCTTACTACCTCACCTCCAAAGCGATTAGCATGATGCTGCAATAAAGCTATCAACTTCTCTATCGATGGCGGCATATTCCCTGATTCAGCAAAAAATACGCAATGGACTGACGTATGCTTCAAATTATCTTCTGTACATCTCTCAATATTGTGAGAAAGAGATGCTTATGGCTCTGATCTGATCGCCACTGCTATGTCAAGGACGTGCCGCTATGGTTGCAGTGACCTCTGCCACAGCCTTTGGGCAAGGATTTTTCAAAGTTATGGGTCCGCACATACTAAAAAATTGCCCACGTGAATCCCGCCCATCACATCTTGTAAGGGCAATCATAGAGAAGTACCTAGACGTGAGACTGTGATATATCTAAGACAACAATAGAACGTGTCCATATGAAAGAATGAGGCAAAAGCACAGGACATAGACGCAGCGGGCAGGTTAATTGTTAATTAATTACTTTATTTATTTCCTTTGCCAATAAACCTAGGTAATGCTGCAAGTTTTCGTGCTATCACGGGCTGCTGATTCGCAACTACTTGAATTACTTTAATTGTTGACAGCGAAGCTATACATAACTAGGTGATTCGTAACTCCGCGAGCAGTTACCAGGTCAAGAATTACCTATACGACAGAAAACCCTTGGCAAGTATGTGCTACATAAAACGGGCAAACCCCACTACTCGCTGCTGACGCACTGAAAATGAACACAAGAAAGTGCATAAAGAAAAACTGTTTGAGTAATGTATCCATAACTAAATAAAATAAATAAAGTAATTAATTAACAATTAACCTGCCCGATGCGTCTGGCCCACTCAAATCGAGGAGGAAGTAGTTTAGGGTAACACACGCCGCATTTAAAAATCATTAATGAAGGTACGATAAATGTATAACAAATATTAATTACACATAAATAACCAATAATGCAATAAATAAACAAATAAAAATTACAGGCTTCTTATGCATTTGATGAGCGTATTTCATGCAATGTCCTTATGAGTTTGATGTATCCTGAAATATTCAATATTTCAAGCTTACATTATAACGGAGCCGTTGCCTCTTAATTCTGCTGTATTTTCATTGAGCTTGGGCAGCGACTTTTACCCGTGTCTTGGATACAACATAAGCATTCTTGTAATTTCATTTGCAGCAGTAGGCATTAGTTTAATGTTGATCAACATAGTTTGAGGGTCCGAGAAGTTTTAACCTCGATTTTGTGCACTACCATTCTTTTTTACTCACCTTCTGCGCACGTTTTACCTATTTTTGTGGCAAGTGCTATCACCGAAACCTTCGGCTATTTGTGGCCACAGCGCAAGTATAAATATCTACATTTTAGCCGTCTGGTGGGCACGTTGCCTATAAGGTATCTGTAAGCAAACCTGATGTTACAGTATAGCTGATCCCAGTGACCAATTATATAAAGATATCAATGCTACGTGTGATGTAGTTATTCCGACCAATTGTGGTACCGTTAATCAGTGGAACATTAGGGTTCCCAGATTACTAGTGATAATTTTCTTTTATGGTGTACTATCTGCCTTCATGTTGCTTCCTTCTGTATTTGTGTAAAAATGAGTGGACGAACATTCAATAAAAGATGAAACAATTGCTGTTGCCATGAAAATGTGCGTTTTATAGTAGACGTACACGAGCAACACAATTAATCAACAAGTGTGATGTAAATGAGTACCGATTTTTTTTTTTACTTGCGGCTCTGTTTACAGTATTCATGGCAAGAGCTCTTCTACATTTTGGAAATGGCTGCTCCGAAGCTGTTGCACGCTGGCAGGGAAAGAATGGTTTCTCTGTTACGTTTTGACTTTAGCGGCGTTGTGTCTACAGTCGCATAATAAAATAGCATAATTGCCTCTAATTAAAGCGTAAATTCTGTTGATTTACTTTATTACATAATGAATATGAACCACCAGGCCCCTTTCAACAGCGTAACAACATCCCACCACATAATATTACAAAAAAGTACACAACAATTTGAATGAACGTAGACAACTCGGCTTTTAAAGCGAAAGCTAGCTTTCTTTATTTCTCACAAAACAAAAGACTCACAGCGGAATCTTCTGCTAAGCGATAACGCGACCAAAAAATGGCTCGATCTCCTGTAATCGAGAGTACACGTAAGCATGCAATGTGTGCTGGCCAAGCAGGTTTGTTCCAGATTACACTAACCAGAATCTTGTGCATATTCGCAAGGTCACAGCCCACCAATCTACACCACACAACACTGTTTACTCGTCCATATGGGCGTCAGTCTTTGCTGTCACTGTGCGAGACATATCTTGGGCTTTGCCTATCGTCTGTGGCCGATGCGGTCACGACACGACAGCAGGCTGGTAAAATTCTCAAAGAATGCTGTAGCCCGCGCTGCGAAACCGCTGCTTCTGGCAGCACCCCGTCTACTCGCCCACCGCTGGCGTTCAAAAGAGTAATGGGTTGCCGCTGGTGTTTGAAATAGCAAGTGTATGGTGCCCTATCTGCCCTTGGAATGTCGCTATATTAAGCGGCAAATATTATTTTCAGCGCACAAGAAGTTACAGCTTCATTCAGTGAGAGTGTGGGCAAACAGTGAGAAGAACTGTGAATCAAGATATTTTGTAATTTGTTTGGACCGCTGCCAGTGTATGTAATGGCGTCGTGTAAAAGGGCTTACTGAAAAAGACCGCAATTTTTTAAACTTTTGAGTTGATTGCCGAATGTCTCGCTGACGATGCCCGGATGATTTCGTCTGAATGCCCGTATCTTGTCGTTGAGCACCCCGGATGTCTCATTCGAAGCGCCCGATTAACGGCGCCCGCAGTTGGCTCAAGATCCCCTGAAAACCACAGACAAGAAGGGCTAAAAGTATTATTTCATGTTTAAAACGTTTCCCACACAGACATTTCGTCTGTTCCGAGGTACAAAAGAGCAAGACCAAAATTAGAAGAAAATAAGCACCGCAGTTTAAGGTGCACCAAAGCCAATTTAACGAAACATAAGTAATGCTTGGGGAAAAAATGTCACGCTCGGCCGTTCTGGACGGATTTCAGGGGAGAGCTTTGGTAGGTCTACTCATCGCAAAGGTAAGCGCAAATGACGTATTGAAACTTCCGTCATCCTAAGTCTGGCGTCCTTCTTTCGTTCCTCCATACCTGTGAAGGCAAGCGCCGTGGCAGTTTACTACTTACCAAACAAACTCCAGCTGTCTCGCAACATTGTGGGCGTAATCCTAGCGAAGGCATACCGCGCGCGGGGCGTCGGAGAGCGGGAGGGACGATGTCAAAGGAGATTGGCTAGTCGAGACTAGTGGAAACACGTGAAGCTCCCTCATATTATTTGTTCCTTCATCAATGGCCCTTCAGTACCGTGAAGCTGAGCGGAAAGGAGAGAAGACAGCAATGAACCCAGGTGACGTAACGTTCAGTGCAGAACACCTCTACTTGCGCCGCCCTACTAGACCCACTCTACGTCGTAGCGAAGAGAGTTGAGAGAGAGTGTGCGAAAGCGAACTACAGGGGTCCGAATATTTTTCGCTCCTACATCATCGTTTCGGAAAATTCTTTCGATTGCTGATTTCTGGGACGCATAAGACACATTCCAAGATATTTTTAATTCCAAGTTCGATGTGTAGTTTATTACACCTTTGAACAACTTCCGTCCTTCGTTCCGTGGTCTCCCCATCGCTTTTGGAAAGGGGAAGCATTTCCTCTTCCCTCGCGAACGCAGTCTGCGTCTGCGGTGCAGCATGTCCCATCGTAGGGAAAAAGGTTCTCTGAATGCGTTCCTTATTTGAATCCTGATTGTTGCAGTTGCCCCACGGCCGTAGGAAGACGCATAGCATCCCTTCCCCGCAGGAATACAGTCGCTATGCGATAGTCAGGTGGCAGCACGCTTCGCCGTAAATAGCGGCGTTTGACCGCTTACACTGGTGCGAAAGAAAAGGGTTCCACGATCCCGGTCCTCCGCAGAACAGGCCGCGGGATTTCTGCAGGTGCGGCCCAAAGCGCATGAGCGCGTGTCTATGCGGGTAACTAAGCACCAATGATAATGACAATGAAAACGCGTATTGAGAAAATAAAAATAAGGAATTGTTTGGAGATCCTATGGGAGGTGGCGCCAGGTCCTTGGCTCCGATGGCCTCAACTGCCCTCCGGGCTTGATTCAGGAGCGCTGTCTGCACTTGTGGGTCCTAGCTGGCGAGCTATACCTCCTATTGCTCCGTAGTAGATATTAAAATCTTACCTAAGCTATTAACAAGACTTGGGGTTCGTTCTAGAGTGTGGGCCTAGCTCCACACTCCGGACATGATTTTTTTGTCTAACTTAGGATGCATCTCATGCAGCTTCAACAGATGCGGATAAACATCTAATTGTATCTTTCTCAGATGAATAGCCTCTTCTCCCGAGAGGGACTTGTGGGGAGTGCCGTATTTTCGACGTTGAAAACGCTGGTTGTTTTGGAATTTCTTTAGCGCGGAACGGCATGTAAGTTGCGGGCAACGGGGAGGGGCCGTCCGCCACTTCTCGTCTGCAATGTCCACGAGTTAGTGCGCCGGCCCTGTCGTTGCCGTCCAGTCCGGCATGGCCCAGGCAACAGATCAAGCGGTGCTGGTAGATTGCCGTTGGTTTAAAGGGGTGGTGCCACTAAATTCCGAGGCTATAACAAGCCTGCTGTGGGTTTCCTCTGTATGCAAGGACATTCCACACGAAGGGTGGGACACAGCAAACGTTTAGAATATATTTTAATTCACTTCCAAAGTGTACCTAAATGCCCATTCTCCCGGTGGAAACCCATCGCTAGCGCGCCAACACTGACGTAGACCTGTAGGATGGGCAACGAAAGTTGTAGTGAAGTCACACCAAATCTGCTGTAGTAACGTGAGTGACCTCCGGACCTCCGCCAATTCCGCAACGTACGTACCGGCTGTAGTGAACAAGAATATGTTCTAATTCACTATAGTACCGACAAAGCGTCGGTTGCTACATCACTCGCCGAGTTTCGATAGCTTCCTGGCTAAGTGCGTCACAGCCTTGTGTGGTCACGTGACCACGCCTCCTACACTTCTACATCACTGCCCAACCTCGGCGCCCAGAAACCGAAACCGAATGTTGTCCGCATCAAAAGGCGATATTAAATTATTTTGCGAGAATACACGAATCTTGGTGCGTGCATCATGCTTCCTGGAGCTATAGGAAACGCTTACAGCAGAGAACGCGCAAGCCACAAATTTGGTGGCATCGCCCCTTTAAGTAGTCGTGCTGCTGCTGGCCGTACGCGAGCAATGTAAAGAGGCCGCCCACGTCTTGCGAGTCCTAAATGACAACGGACGACGTTCTCTCACGATCCCGATCTCTGACAGCCAGGGCAATAGCCGTGGCCTCCGCCTCCGTCGATGACACGGTGCGCGTCGACAACGCCGTTCTCAAACTGAGGTGTTGGTCTACTACCGTCAAGACGTAACCTCGGGCACCTTCATGGTACCCGGCCGCGTCGACGTACGTGATACTAGAGTCTGATTTTTAAATGCGAAGCGTTTCTTAGCGAACTTCTGCGACTTTGAGCGTATCTATCTATCTATCTATCTATCTATCTATCTATCTATCTATCTATCTATCTATCTATCTATCTATCTATCTATCTATCTATCTATCTATCTATCTATCTATCTATCTATCTATCTATCTATCTAGCCGCCTACGACTTTGTGCTCTCCTGGTCGCTTGGTTAATCGAATGTACACCAAAATTGGTATGGCGTAACATGACCGAATGACGAACATAAATTACAAGTCATAACATGAAAATCATGACACGCATGTCATGTACCGCATGACTTACGTGCCACGCTCATGGTGCGCTGGCGGCCCTTTCGCTAGCTTTATGTACACCAAAATTGGTATCTTGCGACGTGACTGTGTAACGAACATAAATAACACGATTTGACATGAAAATCATGACATGCACGTTATGTACAGCATGACTTACGTGCCACGTTCATGGGGCGCTGGCGGCCTTTTCGCTAGCTTGATCTACCCCGAAATTGGTATTGCGCGACGTGACTGTGTGACGAACATAAAAACACGAGTTAACATGAAAATCATGACACGCATGTTATGTATAGCATGACTTACGTGCCACGCTCATGGGGTGCTCGCGGCCGTTTCGCAAGCTTGATCTATCCTGAAATTGGTATTACGTGACGTGACCGTGTGACCAACATAAACACACGAGTTAATATGAAAATCATGACACGCATGTCATGTACAGCATGACTTACGTGCCACGCTAATGGGGCGCTGGCGGCCGTTTCGCTAGCTTGATCTACCCCAAAATTGGTATTGCGCGACGTGACTGTGTGACGAACATAACACGATTTAACATGAAAATCATGACATGCATGTCATGTACAGCATGACTTACATGCCACGCTCATGGGGCGCTGGCGGCCGTTTCGCAAGCTTGATCTATCCTGAAATTGGTATTGCGGGACGTGACTGTGGGACGAACATAAAAACACGAGTTAACATGAAAATCATGACACGCATGTCATGTACAGCATGACTTACGTGCCACGCTAATGGGGCGCTGGCGGCCGTTTCGCTAGCTTGATCTACCCCAAAATTGGTATTGCGCGACGTGACTGTGTGACGAACATAACACGATTTAACATGAAAATCATGACATGCATGTCATGTACAGCATGACTTACATGCCACGCTCATGGGGCGCTGGCGGCCGTTTCGCAAGCTTGATCTATCCTGAAATTGGTATTGCGGGACGTGACTGTGGGACGAACATAAAAACACGAGTTAACATGAAAATCATGACACGCATGTCATGTACAGCATGACTTACGTGCCACGCTAATGGGGCGCTGGCGGCCTTTTCGCTAGCTTGATCTACCCCGAAATTGGTATTGCGCGACGTGACTGTGTGACGAACATAAAAACACGAGTTAACATGAAAATCATGACACGCATGTTATGTATAGCATGACTTACGTGCCACGCTCATGGGGTGCTCGCGGCCGTTTCGCAAGCTTGATCTATCCTGAAATTGGTATTACGTGACGTGACCGTGTGACCAACATAAACGCACGAGTTAATATGAAAATCATGACACGCATGTCATGTACAGCATGACTTACGTGCCACGCTAATGGGGCGCTGGCGGCCGTTTCGCTAGCTTGATCTACCCCAAAATTGGTATTGCGCGACGTGACTGTGTGACGAACATAACACGATTTAACATGAAAATCATGACATGCATGTCATGTACAGCATGACTTACATGCCACGCTCATGGGGCGCTGGCGGCCGTTTCGCAAGCTTGATCTATCCTGAAATTGGTATTGCGGGACGTGACTGTGGGACGAACATAAAAACACGAGTTAACATGAAAATCATGACACGCATGTCATGTACAGCATGACTTACGTGCCACGCTAATGGGGCGCTGGCGGCCGTTTCGCTAGCTTGATCTACCCCAAAATTGGTATTGCGCGACGTGACTGTGTGACGAACATAACACGATTTAACATGAAAATCATGACATGCATGTCATGTACAGCATGACTTACGTGCCACGCTAATGGGGCGCTGGCGGCCGTTTCGCTAGCTTGATCTACCCCAAAATTGGTATTGCGCGACGTGACTGTGTGACGAACATAAATAACGCGAGTTAGCATAAAATTCATGACACGCATGCCATGTACAGCATGACTTAGGTGTCACGCTCATGGTGCGCTGGCGGCTGTTTCGCTGGCTTGATATACACTGAAATTAGTATGTTGCGACGTGACTGTGGGACGAACATAAATAACACGAGATAACATGAAAGTCATGACACACATGTCATGTACAGCATGACTTACGTGCCACGCTCATGGTGCGCTGGCGGCCGTTTAGCTAGCTTGATCTACCCCGAAGTTGGTATTGCGCGACGTTACTGTGTGACGAACATAAACAATAGGAGTTAACATGAAAACCATGACACGCAATTTCCTGAATGACATACAAGACGATGTATGCAGCTCTTTGGTGGCTGCTTCGCATTACATCGATTCCCACAATGCGTGGGATGTGCCGGCTTTTTTTTCTTTTTGCTGAGCCGTTCAACACCGGGAATTCGTCTTTCTCTGTGCCTTTCTGGATACATGTTATTCGGCAGCGCGCCAACCGATAGTTGCTTCCTGGTTTCTCTCGGCAAGCCTACCAGCACCTCGTCTAGGTGCTACAGATATGGCGGGATGCCCGCCTTGCTTAAAGTCGCTCTTCCCGCAGAGGTGCTGCTCCATCTGTCCCTAGGCCAGATCCATATCGCCACCTGTAGCTCGATGTACGTGTTGCCTAAGCCAAGAGCCAGCAGTCGTTCTGTCGGCGTGTAACGTACAAGGCCTAGAGCCGCGTATCCGCTGTTCGCTGAATAAACATCCTCCAGCTGTATGATAGAATCCTTCACAGGAATAATTCGCCTTTTTCTGCAACACGTCGGCGTATCGTTACAAATTTTACCGACTATCCCCGTTTACGCTCTGCACCTGGCACTTCCTTTTTTGCTGCGCAGAACTGGAGCAAATTCAGAATTCCTCTTCAAATAATGTACACGCAAAATGTTCAAACCAGCGCGGAGGCTATAAATTTATCATTGTACATCCGACACCATTAGCTCCAAGGGAAGGCAAGCACCTGTAACGTCAGGCGAGAGCGCCAGCTACCACTTTGCGTGAATTGCCAGAAAGTTGCTTTGCTACGGTGAGTGCACAAGTGCAGCGATGTAATTTTTCAGATTTTCTGTTACGGGGTTCAATCCTGACTAGATCTGTTTTAGGTTTATTGTTCTCATATTGTTGTACTCATATTCAATTATGTTTCTCTAGATGCCCGCGTCTTTGGGGCTTCCCGAATCCCGTGAGAGATTGTTTTAGATATCTGACTTCGACTATGACAGACTAAATAAAAGAACGTATGTGGGCTCTGCCTGGGCATGAAAAACTGAATGCTATGCCTAATTTCGGGGTGGTAGTGGTGGATGAGTTTATACAGCCTTTGCTATTTCATCTGTGGTGAGCCCGTGTTACAAGCATTTCTGGCCTGAAAAACTCACTGCAAGTACAGAGTCCTCAATGGTAGTTTTTGAAATGATCTCTCTATGTACACGCTGTCCTTGTGTATTAATTTGGGCAGAGTAACAGAAAGCTCACTGGAGAGCGTGTGCGGTACTTTTCCGTAAAGACGTGGGAGGTTTTGTGAGTCCAGCTGCTGGTCATAGCTACTCAGGGTGTCGAGGATGTTCGAGTGGAGCTACGTTATAAGGAAAGCGGGAGTATTAAGGGCGTTCTCTTGCCGCACAACGGTAATCGTCATCTGGCTTGCCTGCGTTGCTTTTCGCGAAGACTGCGCGCTCGCTACTTTCCTATCAAGGGTGCTATGTCACGCTGATAGTCGCCAGTCGTTCGTGACCGGGAAGTACAGCGCGCGTGACGATAACGCAAGAAATCCACGCGAGACAGAGGACGATTATCCTTAAGTTGCAGAAAAACGCCCGAAATATAATTTTTGTTTTTATATTTGTTTTAGACAGTTCACTCTAAAAGCCACCTTGCACCTTTTGGGAAAACTTCTTTTGACACAACATTTACCGTCATCGGGCTGGCTTACGTTTCGATTCTGTAAAGCTGGCCGCTAGCCCCTTTTCTCATCAACCATATATCATTCTACGCAGATAGCATGGGCGCCGTTCGTGACTTGAAAGTAATCGGCGCACGGCATAAATAATAGTAAATTGAATAGTAAATATATTCTGGATCACTCATACAGTTTCTCCAGTGAGGTCAGCTAATGATTGCGAATGGGCGATAAGGAGTTCATGCGTAGAAACGTCGCACCCTTGAAAGTGCCCTGCAACTCTCTTTGAAGATACCCATAAAACGATGCGGATGCCAAGGTACTTGTGAACATGTGAGACAACTATTATAGTACTGCACGTACAGAGAATATCCTATTACCTTTCAAAGGTAATATCGGTCGCTCTGCCCTTCGCAAAGTACGCCGCAGTCGGCGGAACCGACTACGTATTCGGCAGGACGCATGCGGCGATTAACCAATTTCTCTATCGCGAAAACGTCCCCGTGATGCCGTGATGCTTGTATTGTTGCTTTTGATGGCAATATATATATATATATATATATATATATATATATATATATATATATATATATATATATATATATATATATATATATATATATAGGAAAAAGGTACACGCTCCTAAAAACTGTTTATTTGTCGACGTTAGAAAGGTCGCAAACACACCACATGCACGTACTTTGACCTACGACAAACACGTTCAGCAAAGCTGAAAGTTTCAGCAGTAGAAAGTTTGCGCATCACTAGTCCTGTTCCTTGTTACGTTTCTCGTTTGTGCTTCACTCAGCGCATCTACATTGCTATGAAAAACACGTGCTTCCTGAAAAAAAGAAAAAAACAGCGACTACGCTGATATACACAGATCGTCCAGGTGAGGTACATTCCTGTAGTCAACTAGTCGAGCTCCAATGCTTTGAAGCCTTAACACAACATGGGTGCATTCCTCCAGCCCATTGTCACCCCTCACGTCTTCGGCTCCCCCCCTCCACATTTGCTCCTGAAGCCAGTGAGGGGATGAAGCCTCACAAGAAGGGATAAGCGCTTAAAAAGCAGTCAACTCGAAAAGCTTAGTAAAAGTCCGGGAAGAGTGTACAACGGCACATTCACTAAAAAAAATCACGCCATATTCACTGAATGAATGACGATGAGTGGGGCGAAGCTCGAGAGGGGAGATGATCGGTAAAACCGTAACTCTCCCGTGTAAGTGCGCCCATTACATCATTAAGAAAGACGTAAGACTCGCAACTTCACTTCATAGAACTCGCAACTCGTAAGACTCGCAAGTGCACTTCATAGAACTAGGCGGTCACGTACCACGAAAGACATGCATGTACAGACCCACGGCTTTAGGAAGTAGAACGTAGTGGGTTCCTCGCAAGTGCACTTAAAATTATGATGATTTATAGCGTAGTGGGTTCCTCGCAAGTGCACTTCGCCCCTAAAATTATGATGATTTACAGCGTAGTGGGTTCCTAGCAAGTGCACTTCATAGAACTAGGCGGTCACGTACCACGAAAGACATGCATGTACAGACCCACGGCTTTAGGAGCTTCGCCCCTAAAACAGGTGGCCACGATCTCCGGTCTGTGGCTCAAGTTAATGCTTATGAAGAAAGTGGAGAAGGGGATGAAGCTTCACAAGAAGGGATAAGCGCTTAAAAGCAGTCAATTCAAAAAGCTTAGTAAAAGTCCGGGAAGAGTGTACAACGGCACATTCACTAAAAAAGAGGTGGCCACGATCTCCCGTCTGTGGCTCAAGTTAATGCTTATGAAGAAAGTGGAGAAGGGGATGGAGCTTCACAAGAAGGGATAAGCGCTTAAAAGCAGTCAATTCAAAAAGCTTAGTAAAAGTCCGGGAAAAGTGTACAACGGTACATTCACTAAAAAACAGGTGGCCACGATCTCTGGTCTGTGGCTCAAGTTAATGCTTATGAAGAAAGTGGAGAAGGGGATGAAGCTTCACAAGAAGGGATAAGCGCTTAAAAGCAGTCAATTCAAAAAGCTTAGTAAAAGTCCGGGAAGAGTGTACAACGGTACATTCACTAAAAAACAGGTGGCCACGATCTCTGGTCTGTGGGTCAAGTTAATGCTTATGAAGAAAGTGGAGAAGGGGATGAAGATTCACAAGAAGGGATAAGCGCTTAAAAGCAGTCAATTCAAGAAAACGCCAGGCCTGCGCGGAAAGCGCAGCACAGTCACAGCGAAAGCTGGAAGAGCGGCATTTCTAGAGCCCGTTATAAACTCTCCTGTGGCTACTAATACAGGTACATTAGCAACGTACCCACAACGCAACAAAGCGTAATTTTTGGGAAGTTGGGAAGCACCCAGCACGACATTATTCGTTGTTCTGCGGAGAAGCGAGGTACCATATGTAAGCGATTATGTGCAGTTTGTTGATGCGGCGGTTGATGACGATGAATAATTATGGTTGCGCCCTTTGTAATGGGTTGGAAGCTTTAAACGACCCACTAGTTACGTAATGCATATTGTGTGACGCCCGGTCGTTATTTAACTGTCCCACCACGCTTTATAACACACTTTAACCAGAGAAACGTAGAGCGAGAGAGAGAGAGAATTGACTTTATTGAGACCCTGAGGAAATGGATCATGGGAGCCTTATGGGCTTCCTTGGCAACCAACAGAAGTGCACTTGCGAGGAACCCACTACGCTATAAATCATTGTAATTTTTGAGAAGTAGGGCAGTAGGCACTGTGCCATTTTTCGTCATTCTACAGACAGCCGTGGTACCTGCTAAACGCATGTAAGGTATTATGCGCACTTTGTTGATGCTGTGCGTGATGACGATGAAGATTATGGAAGAGCTCTTTGTAATGGGTTGGAAGCATTCAACAACCTATTCGTTGCGCAATTCGCATTGTGTGACGCCTGGTTACAGAATTCGCGTTGTGCGACGCTTGGTGCTTATTGTACTCTTTTACCACGCTATATTGCATATGCTAATGTGGTTCCTTCCCGACATGAAGCCTGTATAGGACCTTTTTGCAAAGCAGTTTCAAGCACCGGCATGGCTCAGAGGTTGAATACTGGGCTCCCACGCAGAGGGCCCAGGTTCGAACCTCGTTCCATCCTAGAATTTTTTTCATATTTAGTTTTTTTTCTTATTTCGAGCGATACTGGTTACGGACACCGGCGGCGGCGGCGGCGGCGGACAACTACGGCACCAAAAACGGCCGGTGAAATGTTCTCATAAGAGCTTTCGCTGTAAAAGCTTAGTAAAAGTCCGGGAAGAGTGTACAACGGTACATTCACTAAAAAACAGTGGCCACGATCTCTGGTCTGTGGCTCAAGTTAATGCTTATGAAGAAAGTGGAGAAGGGGATGAAGCTTCACAAGAAGGGATAAGCGCTTAAAAGCAGTCAATTCAAAAAGCTTAGTAAAAGTCCGGGAAGAGTGTACAACGGTACATTCACTAAAAAACAGGTGGCCACGATCTCTGGTCTGTGGCTCAAGTTAATGCTTATGAAGAAAGTGGAGAAGGGGATGAAGCTTCACAAGAAGGGATAAGCGCTTAAAAGCAGTCAATTCAAAGGCTTAGTAAAAGTCCGGGAAGAGTGTACAACGGTACATTCACTAAAAAACAGTGGCCACGATCTCTGGTCTGTGGTTCAAGTTAATGCTTATGAAGAAAGTGGAGAAGGGGATGAAGCTTCACAAGAAGGGATAAGCGCTTAAAAGCAGTCAATTCAAAAAGCTTAGTAAAAGTCCGGGAAGAGTGTACAACAGTACATTCACTAAAAAACAGTGGCCACGATCTCTGGTCTGTGGCTCAAGTTAATGCTTATGAAAAAAGTGGAGAAGGGGATGAAGCTTCACAAGAAGGGATAAGCGCTTAAAAGCAGTCAATTCAAAAAGCTTAGTAAAAGTCCGGGAAGAGTGTACAACGGTACATTCACTAAAAAACAGTGGCCACGATCTCTGGTCTGTGGCTCAAGTTAATGCTTATGAAGAAAGTGGAGAAGGGGATGAAGCTTCACAAGAAGGGATAAGCGCTTAAAAGCAGTCAATTCAAAAAGCTTAGTAAAAGTCCGGGAAGAGTGTACAACGGTACATTCACTAAAAAACAGGTGGCCACGATCTCCGGTCTGTGGCTCAAGTTAATGCTTATGAAGAAAGTGGAGAATATATTTAGATTGGAATTCGTGTGAGCATGCTGCATGTCCGACAACGTGCTCCTAAAGCCATGTCCGAAAAAAATAATAAAATATAAAAAATATAAAAAAAAGAAAACAAAAGAAAAGAGAGAGAGAGAAATTTTCGGTTAAGATTATTATTAACTTGAATCTTCCAGAGCACGAATTGAAGACAGTATGCCCGGATTGATATTTAGTCCAGCCTTCAATGTATCAAATTTATAAATCATATATGATTCGCGCTGTTCACGCTCCCTTGTACTGGAGAAACCACTTTGCAGGAGTGTAACCTTGATGGAATCAAATGGGTGGTTTTCGGAATTTATATGCTGAGACAGAGGAAGATGCGGAAGCGAATTAAAATGGGAACGATGGTTATTAAAGCGGGTGCGGAAGGCAGTGTCTGTCTGACCTATGTATTGAATACTGCATACTCCGCACTCGAGAAGGTATACTACATTAGAGCTGTCACAGTTAAGGTTTGAGTGAAGGGAGTATTTGAAATTGGAATGTGTGCTTTCAACAAAGTTGGTTGGCAACTAACTTTGTTGAAGCACACAAATAGTCAGGTAACCGATGGCAGAAATAATGGCGAGTATATTATTTCGTGGGATATGTAAGTTCACGATATCAAAATTGAAAATTTTGTTTGGAGTAGTATCGCTGAACTTGATACAGAAACAGTAAAGGTAGTTGTTTCTTTCTCTCTCTTTCTTTCTTCCTTGTTGCATAGTACAGAAAATACTGAAAAGGCAAAAGGGTTAGGCACCAGACAAAGGCATCTGCTCCAAATACAGTGCTGCACGCAGGCCATCACACAAACTTTGCAAAAAAGGAATGAGAAAGAGAAAAAAAAAGCTAGATGTGCAAAATAATTTCGGGCGTATATTATTGGTACGTATCTAGCACAATCCAAGACATACATTATCCCTGCAGAAGACGACAAAGAGGAATGGACTGTCCGGTTGTCGTGTTGTCCTTCATACTGGTCGATATTGTTAACCCATATATGCCCAAACTCAGAAAAAATGACAAAACAAATATTTTTGCCGCAAAAAGTATACTTCTACCCTCAAAAAAAGCACAAGTTTCTTATTTACTGCCAGGCAAAGGTAACTGTTTTTCAAGCCGTCCTATATATATAGGGCACTGGGAATTGGGGGAGCTATGTGCGGGTGTGGCAAGCCTTGAAACATTTCACGTGTACACCGACATTGCACTTCTTCCTCTCCATGACGTCTTTCACACAAAGCCCGTGCTTGCTCGGAGAAAGCGGTCGGCATGTGACAGCATGAAAAGCAAGCAATGTCTAGGCTTGTTTGTACACGTTGAGAATGAGGCCTGTTTGATGTGACGTAGGTGGCGCTAATCATCAGCTAAAGCAATGGCGGTGTTAGAGTGCATCAAAGAAGCGTCCTATATGTAGGACATACGGCATTTATGGGTTAACCTCAGTGTAAACAGACTTGGAAATACTCACGCCTAGGGTCAGTTTTCGTAACATCTTTATGGTGGAGGCAGTGGATGTGCTGGGACTTGCCGTTTTTTCTGACCAGATTCTGTTGTGACGTGCCATTTTTCATGCGAAGCCTGCATTGGCTGACTAAAGAGCTGGTGTTCCAAAAAACGCTCCTCAACCACAGCTGGCGCGCACCAAAGAAATAATAAATAAAACTATATTAATTTTATTTCCGGGACTGGGGTTTGAACCCGAATCACCCCGCCCTAAAAAAAGCGAGTGCCTTGACCAGTAGGCTATGCGCCTATGCTTGCCCATTGTGAACTGAACTGAAGCATCCGTTCTACTGACTATGCAAAAAGCCGTACACTTGCTATCGGCGCATCATCAAAATATTTCGTGTTGCCGGGCAAAAAGGCATCCGCTGGATAACGCGTAATATCGATATCAGAAATTGCATAGTCCAGGAATATTCCAACTTCGAAAAAATTGAATTCCGTGTTTCCATGATCGCATAATGGTGCTTTCGTTGAGCCGTTTTACAGGCTGATGAACGCTGGAAAGAACATGAAAGACACCATGCTGAATCAGCCTGCCTGTAATAAAGCTGAACGCTTACGTTAGGAGGGATCATTGTGCAATGGGAAATGAAGAAAGAAAGAAACAGAAGCAGTGGGCCAGGCACGCCCACGCCAAGCTTCGCTTGCCTCCATTTCCTTGATAGGGGAACGGCTCCTGAATTTTTCAGTTTTTCACGTACAGTTCCGATCTCACGTAACACAGCAACGGCACCTCCCGCGCGCCCGGAGCGCTTAGTGCCGACATCACCTGGATCGGGGCGTTCCATTTTGATGATTATTATCTCAAATTACGTGTATTTTGTGGGACTTCTCAAAAATGGGTATTCCATAAATAATAACGCCCTACAACTTTCATGTATAAATAAGTGCCCTCAAGTCAATAATTAGAATACTAATTATTTGATTTTGTTTAGAATAACAGAAAGCTGAGCTAGTTGTTAGGTATCCATTCTAAAAAGACAGGGCGTACAAACACGGACACCAGAGAGAAGTCAGGACACCACAAACGGCGTTTGTGGCGTCCTGACTTCTTTCTGGTGTCCGTGTTGGCACGCCCTGTCTTTTTAGAATGAATTGTTTTTGTTAATTACTCATTTCAATGTAACTTTAGGCGCAGCAATTAGTTGCGCTAGACGTCAAGGTCATGTGCGAGATGACAGGTGCCTGATGATCACAGCACTTTTATTTAAAAAACTGCATTATGTAAAAAAAAAGCTCTGTATGTGTTGCAGAATACAAGCCTATATGGCTGAAGCCCCTTTAGAGCCTTGCATGCTACACTTGCGGGCGTTATTTCGACACTGAAGTTTATGTCATTTTCTCGACAACTGCCTTCGCGCCTATTAAGAAGCAGGGCTGGGCAGTATCGCGATACAAGAGTATCGCGATAGTATTTCAGAGATACTTTTGAGTATCTGTATTTCTGTATCGAGATACATTTGAAAAATGTATTTGTATCGCAGTAGTGAAATACATTTACGATGTATCGCTTGTATCGCGATACTATGCAGGACACGAGCATGATTGTTACATTTTTTTTTGTCGGAAATGAGTTGAGGCGTGTTTCCAAGGGGGGAATGAGGGTTTTTTTTTTGTTTCTTTCTGTGCCAAGACAAGCAAAGGCGCGCCGCCGGTCGCCGACAGAAAGGGCGGCGATGGTTTCCACTCATGCACAGAATGGCCCATGTGGTAAAGCACGCGACACCACAGGCAGCAGAATCGCGGAAGCAGTGTTGTCGGCCTCTGCCGACAAAGTCACTTTCTCTCAAGGCCAGTGCAGCACGCCTAATTTTTTTCGGGTGGCAAGCGATTACTTCGTGACCCTCCGCGCGGATACTGCCTTGGACCAGAGGCTTCGCAATGCTTCGTGTGCGTTTAGTTCTCAAAGCGGCGGCACTTCGAAAAGCAGTTACCGTTGTCGCAGCGGAAGTACCTAGAAGATGGCTATCTTTGTCGCACTTTCAGCCAACTCTCCAGCGTGTCGGGGTGCGTTCCTAATTGATCACAAGCGTGAAACGGTCTTTTGTGGTACCAGGCTCCCCCACCGCCGGAGCCAACTTCGCCTGTGGCGGCTTGCTGAAATGGGTGCTGGTAGCGTCGGTGGTCGTGACAGCTTTATCGAAGAGTGACCCCTTCGTACAAGGCGACGAGTGCTTGCTGTAGTTTGTGATGGGGCGCTCTGAGCAGCTGCGTCTCTGTTTCCACGCCTGTTTAGAGAGATGGCAGGAGCGACATGAGAGGACCTCTCACCCCCAAACAACGTGATTTCAGGAAGCCAGTGTTTGAATTGTGCAGTTTTGACGTATTGGGTTCCATTGCGCGTTGGTAATTATGGCCGGCCTATATGAGCAGCGAAATCCTGAGCCGTCTGGCCCGGCGCCGACCGGGCCATACGGCTGAGGATTCCGAAGATGGGGACTGACTTCGGCTTCTGAACGGTCAGAACGACCCCACGTCAGGGCCGAAGTATTTCGGTATCTAGATAACCCGAGAATATATATCGCAAAGCTGCAGGGCTACCCGGCTATGAAGGCGGTATTTATTCACTATAACACGAAATTGTGCTCGTCTGCAGCGGTATAGAGAGACTTTTCTTCTTTCGCAAGTCTTGTGCTGAGGCCGAACCGACACTGTCTAGAAGACAGCCTATTTGAGATGCTCACACAGCAACCTTCTCAGCAACGCAGACCTTGTGCGCAAAATAAATGCGTACTTTTTTCAATTCACTGGTGTTCACTAGTGATTCGAGTGATTTGCTTAAACTGTGCTGTTTCTAGCATAGCTAATTTTGTTGTCACCAAGTATGTCGATTTCGGTATATAATGCTTGTTACTCTTGCTGTGAAATAGTGTACTTTTTATTGCAGTTGATACGTGTAATTATGTTATTATTAGGAATTATGTACTTTGTAACTCTCCCCCGCCCCCTGTTTATTGTCTTAATGGCACTGAGGATACTGTAATATATAAATAAATAAACTACAACTTTCAACGCGCTGCAACTTTATTTACAACATTATACTGCACTTATAAATGTCTTCGCAGAGTATGATCATCCTTGAAATGAAAAAAAGTGTTCCAGTATCTGTATTGCTGTATCTGTATTCCGGAATACTTTTTTCGTCTTATTGCGAAAGTATCTCCAAAATATCCCGTTACGTTAAAGGCAAATGTATCTCAGTATCTGTATTTTAGGCTTCCAGTCCATGTATTTCGATATCTGTATTCCGGAATACTTTTCCGAGTATCTCTGCCCAGCCCTGTTAAGAAGTTTGTAGCTTTGAAAGAGTAAATAGTGAAAGTCAGTGATCAGATTTCAATATTATATTCCGTATCCGAGCCTGTGAATGTTTCCTTTTCACAATTTAAACTTTTTACTGTTTCAAACGCATGTAAGTCACCATATGTTAACCTGCGATATGCACTTAAGCTAAAACTACCCTTAGGCTAATGCGGTTTTTGCATTACTACAACTACACGACAACTGTTGCTTCGAGGAGAAGGCAACGTCGATGCAGAGTAATTAATATAAAATGGAGCTGAGCTCGAAGGGTTAATTATTGCGAGCTGCTGGTCACTAAAAGCGTTGGGACGTCTTCTGAAACTCCATTAAAGATGCGCTAAAAAAGACAAGGACCAGGAAAGACACAACACAGGCACTGTGTCGTGTCCTGGTCCTTGTCTTTTTCAGCGCTGTTATTCGTATATAATGAATTACCAGCAACTAGCCCACGTATAACTTTAATCTGTCCCTTTAATGGCAATATTAATGAGATCCAACAGACAATAATGCCAATGAGAGTATAGGGGATGTTATTCGTTGTAATTAGGATAAAGAGTGAAGAAAGTAAAGTACACGAAAAGATAACTTGCCGCCGGCAGCGACCGCCCGATGCTCTACCACTGAGCTACGGCGGCCGTCATCCTCCCGTCCACTTTATGAGGTATATGTACCCCATAAAGTGGGCGGGAGGATGACCGCCGCCGTGGCTCAGTGGTAGAGCATCGGACGCGGTATTCGAAGGTCGCAGGTTCGGTCCCTGCCGGAGGCAAGTTATCCTTTCGCCCACTTTACTTTCTTAACACTTTATCCTAATTACAAGGAATAACATCCCCTATGCTTTCTTTGGCATAATTTTCTTTTGGATCTCATTATTATTGTGTCTAAGAAACGAGGCCTTAAAAGTCATATTCTTTCCTTCCTTTAATGGCAGTGTTATCGATTATCCATGCACCTGGCAGTAACAACAAACAGGAAGGCAGTCCTAAGAAGTTCAGTTCTTTCCCATACAATTTAGCGATGTACGCAAATCACCTCACCATCTGGATCGCGGCGATTCTGGCCACCACGGTCCGGGCTGACCAGACGCGCTGGGCGTGGGCAACGGTGGAGCCAAGGGCGAGCCGACTGGTGATATACGACGGCGAGCCGCCGCAGTGGAACTCCTCGGAAGCGCCGCACGTTCCCGTGGCATGGGCAAGCTTCAAGGACGACATCCACGATAGTGGGTGAGTGGCATACGGTGCACTCTCTAATAGTTTGTCGCTGCTTCTTCTTTGACAAGTCTTGGATGTGAGGCGCGCAATAGAGACTTGTGAACTATTGTCGAGAAACGAGCTGAAGCGGTAGTGCGCGTTCGATCCGCACAAGGATGAGAAGCCTCCTCAGAGATGCGGGCCTATTTGAAGTGGTCCAGTGAGACGTAGTCGCGCGATAGCAAAACGTGCACAACAGAATGGTAGATTTATTATTACGATACCATCGCATTGCTGGCTGTTGCAACGTGCACCTGAGGACCCTGCGTAAATGTAGAGAATGTGTTTGCCATAAACAAAGTACGACATGTTTCACAAAAAGGCAGCTACTACTACATAAAATGGAAGCTATGTAACGAGCAGAGTGTTTACTGACAGATCATGTGGATTCAGGTATCAGTACTGCATAAGTGCGTACTCGGGGCTAGAGCAAGCAGCAGCCGAAGCGAGTGGTATCAAGCCATGAAAACGGAAGCAGTTAGAAAACGTGACATTTCGCGTAAACACACAAGCTGATTTATGCATTGAGGGTCACTTGCCCACATGCCGCACTTGTCGCTTGAAGTTTCCGGATTGGCCAGTTCTACGCAAAACGTTTACAGATTTGGTCATATTCGAAAGTTTTCCAGAGCCAGCAGCGTCGATTATCATCGAATACTTCCCTACGAGCTCTTACTAGGGGGCGGAAACTGCCTATACCTCCCATGGGACGCGCTCTCGCACGCAAACACGCTGTGTCAGCGTCGCTTCAACCACTGGCGGCTGCCAGGTGTCCAACTAGTAATAATTTCATGACGTCGCTGGTGAGGTCAGCAAATAGAGGGGAGGAGGGTTGCCGCGGAAGCTCTCCTTTCCCACTTAGCATGCAAGCGCAATGTGGTCCTACCCTCGTGCAGGTACACTGGCCGCTCGGGCGACGCGGTCATTCGTTGAATTTAGTTAACCATTTTTTTAAATTTTGTTCGTGTGTTGTGAAGTGGAGGAACTAAAGCTGACCGATTTCTCATTAAGACAAAACTCGATCAACGCCAGTTAAATTTTAAATCTTTCGTTTATTCACATGTTTAGCTAAAAAAAATACAGAGATACGCGTAGCGTGAAAGTGCCAATCTGCAAAATTAATTCGCGACTGAAATATGTACATAATGAGTATACATTGAACCCAGAATATCCGAACCAATGCGAAAATTATTAACGGTCACGAGCTGGCCACGTCGTACTTGACTCAGTCACGCCTGTTATGACGGCGCACATATTTTTCCTACAAAACTTGAGTACTAGACAAGACAGAAGTTCTGGGAAGATGGAGGCTCGAAGCGATGAGAAATCGTCGAACATGCAATAGCCGCTGGAAGCGATCTTTGGGCAAATTTACTTGCCCTCGTCAGGGTAGCAGCACTGCCTTGACAAAGGAAAGTCCACTTGTCGAAACGTTTTCTCCAGAGACATCCTCTGTTAAACGGCTTGTCAAAGTAGTGAGTCCATTACAGATATTTCAGGGACAGTATTATAAGTAAAGACCCACAAAGTTTCAAACTGGCTACACGAACTTCCATGAACTGGAAGGAGCCTATAATTGCTTGACATCGTCTGAATTGCACGCAAAAAGTAAAAGATGAACATACTGTGTAGCCGAACCAACACGCATTCAAGCCTTTCATTAAGCGTATTTTGCCGGCAGCAGGTTGGCTGTCGTCATGACGAATTAGTCTAGCGACAATGCGCTTATGTCAGTCCAGTCAGGCTTGCAGAGAACTGGGTTTACTCAAATATTCACTAGGAAACCTGAAAAACCTTCGCGGAACTGAAAATCCCTGGGTTAACACACCACAGAGCCGTGCAAAGCATGTGATGCCCCGATTTAGCCATCTTCGTCTAATGCATGGTTGACCTGCTCGACGTGGCCTACTGCAGCTTCCGCTCGCTGCACGCCACATAAAATGTATTAACTTTCCCGTATTCATACTTGACACGCCAACCAAGTGAGATAACCCAGCGCTATCCAACTGAGCGAGTGGCAAGGGTGAGCAGAGGCGAACACAAGTGAACTACTTCCCACGCTTCGGCCGATTGAAAATTCATGAAAAAAGAAATAGAAAAAGACACATAAACAAAATAAGATTTCTTTACGGTTCAATTAAATTTATTCACTTGGAAAAAACTCGTGAAAGACAATAAATGCGACCATCCATATTGAACCTCACTTCATTCGAACCAGATATACTATGCTCGGCAACCGCTTACGAGCGCGCATGTTCCTTGAAACCGAAACTGGCGCTCATTTCCCGGGGCCTGCTCTTACTACATATCTGTTCTACTTGTTTCTGTCTACGTTTGGATACCAATGCTTTTTTTCTGTACGCGTGCACTATGTTTCTAGCTGGCTGACGTTGCTGTCCTTTTCTCGTTACGGCAGCTGGTCGTACCTTCAGGTCGAGTCCAGTCCATACGTGCCCGACGAGCTGCAAGCGTACGCGGCTGGAGCGCTGGAGGCCTACCTGACCCGACGTTTAATGGAGAACCAGTGGGAAAACCTGTTCTCACGATACTGCGAAAACCAGACCGAGTACTGCAGCCGGCTCGATGACTTCATCATTAAGAACCTCCAGTACTCACGGGAGCAGGAACACCGCTTCATGTACAGCGATCCTTACTGGAACATGGTACGATGCTTGAACTATGGAACAAGCCAATTTTGAATTGAATAACATGCCGCGAGATTAGGCTGTCTACTTTCTCATTCCAGTTAATGCAGGTTGTACAAATCGTTTCTTTCGAAACATATATACTTAATGTTATTTGTGCAATTACCCTGTTTCTGTATTAACGGTCGCACAACGTGGACAGTCAAAGGTCGCTAGGCTAATCAGTGTAATTAGCTTTTCACGAAACATTTCCTTTCTCGAGAAAAGTTAAGCCAACTTCGCAAGTAAACGGGTGAAACAACTCTTATACAATGTCTGTAGCTTGTGACGAGACAGACTATTCGCTACGGGCGTTTGTTGGCCAATCAACGATTTGTGTTCTTCTCCGCAGCTTATAATTTCGTTCAAATCATCATTCAATATATTATTCTTAAAGGAATGATTCCTTGTCAGTACCGGACATTATGTTTTATTCTCTACGTTTAACATGCTCCAATACCGACAAGCGATGCCGGAGTATGTTGCCCAAATTGTGATACGAAAAAACCGTGGTATAAGATGCTGCAATACTCCGAGCGAGAGTGTAATGAACATATTGATTTCATACTTCCGTCTGTTTGTCATATGTCAACCAGCCATTTTTGCTTATTCCTTACTACCGCTGAAAATAATTAGGCACTTTTGTTTTGTTAGGCCGGCTTTCCTGCCACCGTCACGTAGCGCTCAGTAAAGTATACGCTGGAGCAGCCTACACCATTGATGAGTTCTACGAAAAATAATGCACTTTGTCAATCATGCGCTATTTTCTTCAGCAATTTACAAAAATAATTCCACTGAGGTTCACAATTTCGGTAGTTTTTCTTCAAGAACAAATATGCGTGCAACAGATTCTAGCGGCATTTTATGTCATAGTTTGGAAAAAGCGCGCACAAGCGTTACTAAAGTTCAATGCAAGAAACATTTTTAAGTAAATTTTAACTTATTTCGGGGGACATCGCTTTTCATAGGTGTTCTGGTCTGAGTTGAATAAGTAAATAAATAAATAAATAAATCCATTCTTAACATTGAAATTATCGAATATAATACACTTCAAAGGTGTGATTTGCCAGTACAAAAAGCTGATGCTGAGTGCTGAGTGGTGTTTCTTGAAGGTTTTCTCTTGCTGTTATAGAAACCCGCTCGATTCTCCTCATTTACTTTTACTCAAGATGCAATGAGTCTCAAGAGAGCATCACACTGTAGTGCAAATACTTTTACGTTTAGTGCAGTATTATACCAAGGAGATGAGAATTTCGTGGGACTTGCACGGCTGCTAACGTACCGCATTTACTTGCGTAACATGGGCACTTTTTAAATGCGAAGCATTTCTTAGCGAACTAAAGGAACTTTGAGCGTATCTATCTATCTATCTATCTATCTATCTATCTATCTATCTATCTATCTATCTATCTATCTATCTATCTATCTATCTATCTATCTATCTATCTATCCTGCCGCCTACGTCTGGGTGCCCTAGCGGCTGCCTCCTTAAATTGGATTATTCCAAAATTGGCACAAGTGGACATGAAGATATGACGAACATGACTGTCTGGTCATGACATAAATAACGTGAAAATCCTGCCGCGTACGTCACGAAAACAATTCCTCCAGTCACGTGTGGCACATACCCGTATACCACTGACCGCAATTTGCGGATATGCGCCACAGGTGATTCACAGTTTATATATGTAAACCCAGGAACAGCGACCACAGACATTGGTAATTTAAACGCAAGAGCGTTAAGAAAATCCGGACCCAGCAGCATTGACACCACGAATGCAAAGAATAAAAATTAGGATCCCAGAACGAATCGAAACCAAGCATTCTGCATGGCAGTGAAATATTCTACAACCCAGCCATGCCACGTCTTGAATCTACTTTGGGAAACGGTGCTACGCAGGTGTTATGTCGGTGCAACGTCAATTGTGGTTGCAGTGCTGGCTAATTTTAGCACGAAAGTGTTTTATGCCGGGGTCCACCAAGACTTCAGTAACGTATTTCCGTCACGGAAATGACGTCGAAAAAATTTACACGATCAGATCGCAAATAAAAAAAATCCGGCAGATCCCACGCACTGTGGGAATCGATGTAAGGCGAAGCAGCCAGCAAAGAGCTGCATACATCGCTTTGTTTATTTTTGAGCCGAATGAAATCATTCATGCCATGGCATCTAGTTCACCATATATCGCATGTTTGGCATGCACGCGTGCATGCACAATGTGGTATATACCATGCCAATGAAACGTATATTGTGGTATATACACTGCATGACCGGTGATTTATGTTCATCACGCACTCCTGTCATGCAATACCAATTTTGGTATATATCCAGTTATCTAAACGGCCGGAAGCGCACCATAACAGTGTCATGTAAATCATACCGTACATGACATGCATAACATAATTCGCATGTTAGGACCTGTCATTTATGTTCATCATACAGTCACATCGCACAATACCAATTTTGGTGTATATCAAACGAGCGAAATAGCCGCGAGTCCACCATGAGCGTGGCATGTAAATCATGCCATACATGACATGCATGTCACGGTTTTCATGTTACCACCTGTCATTTACGTTCGGCATACATTCGCGTCACGCAATGCCAATTTTGGTGTATATCAAGCTAGTGAAACGTCCGCGAATGCACCATGAGCGTGGCATGTAAATCATGACATGCATGTCATGGTTTTCAAGTTACCACCTGTTACTCATGTTCTTGATACAGTCACATCGCGCAATCCCAATTTTGGTGGATATCAATCTAGCGAAACGGCCGCGAGCGCACCATGAGCCTGCCATGTAAATCATGTCGTACATGACACGCATGCCATGATTTTCATATTACCACATCTAATTTACGTTCGTCATACAGTCGCGTCGTGCAATACCAATTTTGGTGTATATCGAGCCCGCGAAACGGCCGCGATTGCACCATGAGCGTGGCATCTAAATCATGACATACATGACATGCATGTCATGGTTTTCATGTTACCACCTGTTATTTATGTTCTTATACAGTCACATCGCGCAATGCCAACTTTGGTGTATATCAACCTAGCGAAGCGGCCGCGAGTGCGTCATGAGCGTGGCATGTAAATCATGACGTGCATGAAACGCGTGTCATGATTTTCATGTTACCACCTCTAATTCACGTTCGTCATACAGTCGCGGCGCGCAATACCAACTTTGGTGTATATCAAGCCAGCGAAACGGCCGCGAATGCACCATGAGCGTGGCATGTAAATCATGACATACATGACATGCATGTCATGGTTTTCATGTTACCACCTGTTATTCATGTTCTTCATACAGTCACATCGCGCAATACCAATTTTGGTGTATATCAACCTAGCGAAACGGCCGCGAGTGCGTCATGAGCGTGGCATGTAAATCATGACGTGCATGACACGCGTGTCATGATTTTCATGTTACCACGTGCCAGTTATGTTCCTCATGTCCAAATGTCTCGTCATACCAGTTTTCGTATATATCCATTCATTTAAACGGCCGCGAGCTCCCCGAGACCATGTCATGTAAATCATGCCGTACATGACATGCGTGTCATGATTTGCACGTTAGGACCTGTCACTATGTTCGCCATGAACTCTTGTCACGTCGTACCAGTTTTGGTATATATGAAATTAACGGAATGGCCGCAAGAGCCCCAAGGCCATGGAATGCAAATCATGCTGTTCATGACATGCATGTCATGATTTTCGTGTTATGACCTGTCATTTATGTTCGTAATACGGTCATGTTATGCCATACAAATTTTGGTATACATCCGATTAACGAAACGGCCAGGAGAGCACGAAGTCGTAGGCGGCTAGATAGATAGATAGATAGATAGATAGATAGATAGATAGATAGATAGATAGATAGATAGATAGATAGATAGATAGATACGCTCAAACTCGCAGAAGTTCGCTAAGAAATGCTTCGCATTTAAAAGTTTCGTCAACGGGCATCGAACTCACGACCGCTCGGTCCGCAACAGATGCCGGGCACGCCATCCACTGCGCCACGGTCACAGACTGTAGGTGCTTTACAAACGCGCCTTTTACATCTACCACTCTCCCGGTCGGCGGGGTGGTGTTGCCCTCTGGGAGCGGTAAAGTAGTTCGTCATTACTATGGCCTCCGCGATTAGCACCTGCATCGCGTTACACGTCCGTCACATTCGGCTCGTTTTCAATAGAAGTTCAATTTTGTCAATGCCTTAACACACCGCGAGGTGGCGACATAAGCCTTGCTCAGAGCATCACGCTAATCCAAACCACAAAATTGGCCGCGTATCTGCGTGCTCCGCTGCAAATGCCGTGTAAAGACGATAGAGGAGGCGCTGCGTGAGATATGGAGATATGGACGCCATCTGGCAACGTCGGGAAATATGAGCTTGTGCAGAGGGTTTCCTTCCTCTGTGGCAGAGGGCGTTCGTCGGCGCCACGGTGTAAGAATCCCTGGTCGGCGCGCATAGGCATTTTCAGCGCAGCCGCATTTTCAGCGCAGCTTAAGAAACTAGGTCTTTAAAATTGCCTATCTATGTATTTTCTATTAAAGGAACACACCACCTAATACACACCTAGTGATGTTGCGCCTCAGATATGCGTAGTGTTAGGTTTTTGATCGACAACCTTCACAAGTATGAACAGCCGTACCAGTTCAAGATGGGTGGGCGGTAATCAAGTGGTTCAACTTTGGCCGGCTCGCTGAATCGGGTGACAGACAGACAAACAGAAAGACAGGCCAAAATTTCTGCGTTTAAGTTCCCCAAGAAAGACTATCGTCTTTAAAATATCTCTGCGACGCGCGCCTGCCTCACCTGGCTGTAACATCTTGTTCCCCGCTCACGCGCTCGCCACGAGAAAAATCGCGGCCGGGCTACCGGGCACGACGCGCTTTGCGTTTCCCTCTAGTCCGGCCGTGGTGTTCAATCGCATTTTAACATGCCGCGGGATGGCGACCAAGTTCTGCGTGTAATATGCGACGCCCTTTTGGCTATCACACCTCGTTCTCTGAATACGCTTTCACCGTTAACTACAACATCTACCACAAGGGTTTGTTTAATCATTTAACGTGGGCCTTAGTCGTCGGGATCGAGATGTACCACCAATCATCAAAGTGCCCTATTGGAAAAAGTCAAATGGTGGACATGGTGGAAACCACCATCCACCATTATAGTGGATTAATGTAGTGGGTGGATGGTGGACGGTGGTGGATGGTGGGTGGATAGTGGACGGTGGTGGACGGTGGTGGGTGGATAGTGGACGGTGGTGGATGGTGGACAAGGTGGGTGGATAGTGGACAGTAATTTACGTGGGCAGATGGTGGACGGTAGCCTTGGTGGCTAAAAATTATGCTGTGTACAAGGTACGCGGCAGGTATGGAGATGGCGGGCATATTTGTCAATGAACTATTTCTCTTTCAATGCTATTTCAGTTATATTTCAAAACATATTTGTTACACAAGGCATAGAGGTTAACCACAGATTGGTAACACTCAGCTTTGGTTCCAAATGTGTTATCAGGCAAAACAGGCACAATAATACCATGTTTGCACTAAGCAAAAAACACACTGGCTCAGTGAATAAGTTTATTCCCTTTTCTACATTTCTTGGCGTTATGCTTACTCCTTTGCCTCGACGAGCAGCTTCTGCAGAAAACCCTTGTAGAAAACCCTCACCACGACATCACGGTAGTTCCTCGGTGGCTATAATTGAAGCGGCTACAAAGAGATACATTTCTCCAAGCAACCTGAAAAATATTTCAAAAGCATCATTAAAAAATATAAATGATTTGTTTATAATCAATATATTCATGTGTCTTACACTGCTCCTTTCAATCAAATAAATAGTACTATAGTGAGTGCTTGTTGCAAGTATGGAATGTTGTTGGGCTAGTTGGTTCATAGATACAGCAGACACTTTTAAACTGGGCGAAGACAACACGTTAGAAGACAGAAATAAACAGACACACACGAAGCGCACGGTGTGTGTGTTCTCTGCGCTTCGCTCGTCTTCGCGCAGTTTATACGTGTCTGCTGAACTTATGACTAAGTGACTTTTGAATTAATACAGTACAATTGCACTACAAATCACTACAGCTGGTGAGGTACTACCAGCTGTTATATTATTTTTTTCGCGAGTTGCCGTAAGCGAAATAGTGCCGGCATTCCGTGCGAGGAAAATTACTTGCCCTCGCAACAGGTCGGCAGCGTTCACTTGATTGTAGCCCTTGAAATAAATCTTATTATAACCACAAGTGGGTCAGTTCTCGCGGCAGTTAACCTAACCCTCGCAAAATGAACACGGGATTCGCTAGCCCGCGTTGAGCAAGAGAAAAAAAAACACACCGAAACCACAGCCCAAACTTTCAAACGTTGCAGCGGCAAAAGAAATCCACATTGGACGATGCCGGCGGCCAGCCAACGGGGATACACAGCCGGCCAGTTGACGCTAGCGCCGCAGTGCCGAACCCCCGCCCCATTCCGCCTTCCCCGGAAGCCCACCTACCACATTATATCGTCCTTCAGGGGCGGATTCTGAACAAATTCCCGTTATTTCCGACGTAAAAACTTATGAGTGCACAAGGATGCTAGCATAATCAGTGTTGTTTATTGCATCGCCAAATGAAACGTATCGCGCCTTACCGATTCCCAGTCACAGCACAACCCGGTGGCAGTAGCAATAATTTTTTAGTTTGCTTATTACAAGTGCTATGACGATTGTTAAATACCTGTGTAAGACGAGAGGCTGTCGAAAATTTGATCTATGTTTTCAGTTTTACGGCGGGTAGTGCGCCCGTCTCACATATTCAAGCACTTTGTAACAGTAGCGATTAAGCTGTTCACAAACGTCGGGCGGGAGCAGCTTCAACACAACTGCAAAGACATTCAGCACCACCGTATTCAATATCCCTTGGCAATACGCATACAGCAATAATAATGCATAACGTGCACAGAGTAGCACTCACAGCCACCTACCTTTCGCAAGAGAATCATGCTGGCAGCGTACACGTTGCGACGTCCGCCGGTCTTCAGGTGATGTAACGAGTAGGCGTTGGCTGACCACCCCGTTTGCAGGCATCCGTCGGTCTAGAGGCAATATGGTGAGTTCCCATGTGCACGAACTGTCACGTCGATTCTCCATGCCACAGCGCGCGTTGCGAGAAACTATTCCGCCACTCTTCATCGACGATGATCACCAACAAAGGAATCGTACTTGGGAAGCTGGCGCCTGCCGCTCACTTAGTGTGCCGTGTACCGCGCATCATACTGATTCAAGATGTTCCGCCTAAGTCAATGACCGCAACATAAACCACAAAGCACGGGCACGCACGAAAATCAACCGCATCAGCACAAACACAATCACCACGCCATGATCACGTTGGAAGCAGCGCGCCGCCATGACAGGAAAGAAAAATCTGGGAGGACGACAGCGGCGACGCCCAGTGGCCACGGCCTAAACGAATTTCACTTCCGACGATGGCGGACGTGACGTCACCGCCGCCATTGAGACTGCGCCTATGGCGAACACGGCCTCAGAGACCGGCAGTAGACATTAATCTCAGAGGCTAGGTTGTAAGCCGCTACCAGCGCAGCGAGGAGGAGGGAGCTGGGAAGCAGCTGCTCGGCTCAGATAATAACTGCTGGGGTTTGACGACGTCCCAAAAGCACGATATGATTTTGAGAGACGCCGTAGTGTGGGGGCTCCGGAAATTTCGACCACTTGGGGCTCTTTACGTGCGCCAAAATCTAAGTATACGGCTGTGCTTTGCACCTTGCCCCCGTCTAAATGAGGTTCTCGGCTCAAGCCGCAAATTGTTTTTGCAATACAGTACATTGTCAATCTGTTTACGCGAGGTGATTCGGTTGCAGCATGCATTTCACGGACCTTTTTCTCAACATTTACATCCGTAGCGCACATGATGTTGATGTTTACTTCCAGCCTTATCATAAATGTGAGCGAGCAGCAAATTCAGCGCGAATGTTAAAGCGCAACAGGCGTGGTCTCGGGTAGGTACATCCCACGGAAGTCCAAAAATTAACTGCTATCCAGTGATCACTAATTTTGCTTTTTCTTGGTGCTCGAATCAATATTCTCAGCCAAGAAAATCGTATTAAAATTTACGAATAATCAGGCAATACACTCTTGAGCATTTTTTCGCGATCAATAAAATAGGCACTGCAAAAAAATGTAACATTGAAAACGAAAGCTCAAGGGGCTCGACCACTCACCACAAAAATATAGATTTATTTTATGTCAGTCAATAAGAAATTAAAAAAATGCATGCTCACAAGGGGTGCATTACAAATACAAAACAAGTTCGATATCCTGTCTATTGAGTCTCACATTGCTCCATTAGGCATTACCAACTCGCTCAAAATGCTGTTCATTTGCACTGCAATGATATTTCACATTATACTCATCATAGTTGCCACTGCTTTCGAGTATAATGACGGTGTTTGGTGCAGCTTCTCCAGCATGGTGCAGCATGGTACACCATCATTTTCCTCACCCACCATTCCCTCGCTGCTTTCCACCATTCGCGCCATAGTGGGCGCTGTCTCCTGCCCCTACCCAGTATTTTGCTGCTACTCTCCACCATCGTCCACCATCCTTTCCACCTTACCCAGCTAACGTACACCTTGCCACCCACCACTGTCCACTATAACACCATGATTTACAGCATACCCAGCATTATTTCCACCATATCCACCACCTTTTCCAGTATCCACCATGGTACTTTTTCCGATAGGGTGGGTGCATACATGTTAAACGGTGCCATTAGCTGCCAGACATCAATATATATTGTGCAAACTTTCTTATACCAATGTACAGTAAACATTCAGTTACTTCTCTAAGGGCACGCTTTACTTTCGTGTTATTCCGATTCCTATGACGGAGGGATCAACCATGTCTTTTTTCACAACTTAATAAACATTATATATGTACTCCTATGAGACAGGTGTCGTGTCGGATTAACATCAATTGTGGTTCCAGTGTTGGCTCTGCTTTTATAACAAATATAATAAACAATAAATTTGTACTCCTATGACTCAGCAAGCTATATTGAAGCGTTGCTCGACCCCGGAGGAATAGGCCAATGAATGACATTCACATCATCGCAGCGTAGCGTGCTCTTTGTTTCGATAAAACTGACGTCTGTGCTCTAACGTGAGTGCTGACGTTACGTCACACCATAAGTTACCTTTTAAACGCCAGTGTAGTCGACGTGCCTGCTAAGCAAACGATGCGTACCCAAATCCTCGATTTACAAAAACACGTCGATCCACCTCGTAACGCTTGGCTCAAAAAAAAAAATATGCGGAATCGATAGCTACTCGCTGACTGCTTGGCACGAAACCGATTCGCACAGTGCGTGGTATCTGCTGAAGTTTTATTCTTCATTTAAGGCTTCGAAAAAAAAGGTGCGCTATAGGTACGCGAGTACCGCAAAAGTCCTCAGTAATATCTGTACTGAGGTTATGGGACGCAAAATATCTTCATCACATGATTCTAACCTTAAACTCTGCTGATCATAACACAAAAGTCGGTCTATGAAAAGCCTAAATAACCTAATACAGCCAAAAACTCCAGAAAAAGTTATAAACACCGGTGCCAGAGTCGTACACTCCAAGGCAAAAGGGTGTTATGATGGTGTGTGGTTCATCTCTTTTAGGGACTAATAGGGCTGACCCAATCATTAAGTCCTCGCACCGGATCTAACAGTTAGTTCCGATGCAGTTACTCTTACAAGCTAACTGTTAGTTCCTATAAGTTACCTAAACGGACAAACATTTAATCCTCACATTTACACCTTACCGGGCAACTGTTAGTCCCCACAGTTACACCTCTCCGGACGAACGGTTGGTCACTCAAATACTCCACGAGAAAACTTTTCATCCCCAGTGGAAATGACGTGGTTATCTGCAGGGATGGTTTTCTACAGTTACTCTCCGCAAGGCGAAATACTTATTTTCTCGTGTTTCTTTCCGCGGTGACCAACAAATGGTGCGGAAAAGAACACGACAAAAAATATTTAGTCTTGCGTGCATCACTTCGTTTGCAGTCAGTGCGACAACGAAATACAAAAGTGACACAATGAAATGCTTAAATTTTCCCTATGCATATGAAGTTTCTGTCACTGAAATCACTGTCAAATGTACAATGCGGGGCTAGCCGCGTTGTCATCTTTCTGAAGCTGCTCCTCTAGAGTCCTCTTTCTGAAGCTGCTCCAACGAAACCAGTAGATGAGTGGCATCGCACACGCCAGCGCATACAACAGTCTGCACGTTGTGGACAACAGCTGCACAGCTGCGTCCTGCAAATCACAAAAAATTGCAAATAGTTAATCACTGGCAAAATGTGTGTTACTGTGATGCAGAGCATAGAAAAAAAGATAATCTGGAGAATTTCCTGCGCACTGCGAGTGGCGACGTGAAGATGCACCCACATGGCACATACGTGCAAGGTGAAATAAAAACATACGTGTAAAATGTCGCATGCAAATAATTTCAGCGTGATGTCATACATCACCGAAGACGCATTTCGAGCGACATAGCGCAACACTCAAGTGCGGCCGCCGCAGCGATAATGCCGGTGCGCCGCCAACATGTCGGCGAGTTTTCTGCGAGCGGCGTCGTACAGCTCGAGCAAGCCCGCCAGCGGACCTGCGAACCTCGAGCGAGCGACATATAAAGCGAGCTAAAGTGGGGCCGCCGCCACGAACGGCGGCGAACTGCTTGCGAGCGAACGACGGGGAAGCCGACAGTAATGGTGTCTAATGTCCCAGAGAATTGCAAAGCACAGTTAAAGTCGCCTAGCTCAAGCCCCCGTCAGCCCTTGCAGTGCATTTCGAGCGCGCGACATACAATCGAGCTCTTCGTGTAAACGTGCAGCGCGGCACAGACAAAGGACGAGAAACGGACGACACAAGCGCTGATTCTCAACTGAAAAATTGATTTCGTGCACAAAAAAATGCGTTTAATCACACGGTGCAGTCACTCGTTGCAGGCCACCGCAATGCGTTTTGAGCGAGTCGCAGTGCAGCGGCGAGGCCTCTGTCTAACATCGCGAGTTCTCAGCTAACCAACGCGGCGAACCCTCTGTGAGCGAGCGACTGGGCCCGGCTGGGCGGCCGACAGCAATGGCGGCCATTTTCCAAGCGGTCACACAGCCCAATTGAAGTATAGGTGTTCTGACGCCCAGGGCAGGCCCTCGCGGTGCATTTCGTGCACGCGATATACAACACGATCGAGCCCGTTGCCGGCAATCGCGATGCGTTTCGCGCACGCGACAGGCACGGCACAATAAAGAACGATCACTTACTTGTGAATGAATTCAGCGCCGATTTCTTCCTAGAGTCAGAGTGAGATCCGTTAGGCTTACTGTCTTCTCGGCCGCCGTTCTCAGCCGATGTCGACGCAGTGCCGTGACTACTACAGAGAAATGCAGCGCGCCGTGCAGACACCAGCTCTAGACTTCACGGGTTCGGCGAAACATAAAAACAGCAACACACGTTCATCTACGCATACGTGTATATCTAAGGCCCCACGGCATAGTTCCTACATTGTCGAACTAATTGTCGAGTGCCGCACAACCAACAACGAGCCACCGTGGACACAATTGGGAAAGTGACTTAACAGCGAGGAGGACGGTCAGTTCCCTTCAAAACGGTTTGCACACGGATTCTCACACGGCCTGCATCTCCCCGTGGTTGCTCCTTTTTGCGGACTAACTGGTTTGCAGACGGCACGCATTCCTCAGTACTTTCTCCTCCAACAGTCTATCCGTTCATCGCGCGCGCCTATAGCCTTCCAAAGTAACGTCTAGCGGCGCCAGTGCTCTTAACGTAACTGGGAATATCCACGGCGCGTCTCCCCTCTCTACAACACTGCGCCGCCGCTTCCGCCCATGTGCAGAGTGCTCGGATTGCATGTGTGGTGTGTCACAATGTAACAATTCCTGACTAACAGTGCTTCGGGCCGCATGAGGCGCGCATGCGCGCATGTGTTCTTAGCGCCGCCGCTGCCAAATCTGGCGACAAACCGCCTTCGCTGGCAGCGTCTATCCCCAGTAACGCATAGCTCGGCAGCGCGAGCGTCGCGCCCAAACTTGAGCTTGGGTTCCCTATACGCTTGATTATGTGGATCTTTCTTTGCGCTTCATTTTACACATCATGCGCCGCTTGGTAGCTAGAAAGGGCTACAATACTCACCGTCTCCTGCGATGATACGTTGAGCATTAGGCAGGCACTGATTACGTGAAACCTGTAGTTCTTTATAACTGGCCCGGACAAGTAAATTACAACATCCTGCACCATGATTTCTATTGTAGGGTTATTATTACTTTGTCGTGAAAGTTTTATTCCTTCTTGCTATACTTCATAACCTAATCTCGGAACTTTCATCGGGAAGTCTTAGGGTATAAAAACAGCATAACGAGAATAAAAGTTTGATTGATTTTTCAGTGGTGCATGCAAAGATACTTTTATGTAGTGCATGGAAAAAAAATTGTTTTTGTAAAATTAAGTCATCGCACGGCAGCTTTTAAATTGAGCAACCAAATGGCCGAAATTGAGTTAGGTTGCTCAGTTTGAGAAGAAACGAGGGGGGGCAAGCTTTGCAGGCAGAGAGAGAAAGAATTTGGCGAACTGACGATAATGTACAAAATTGGAATAAAAATGATTCTTCTGCATGCATGTCACAAGGTTGCAATTTAAAAACATAGATTGCAAGCGGAAACCCTGTTTGAGGTCAAAACTGCCATGTCCGCCATCAGATATGAAGTGACAAGGAAAGGGGTGGGCGGCGTTCTCATAGCGTGCGGAGGGCCGCATAAAACTGCCCCGCGGGCCGCAGGTTGCCGACCCCTGCCTCAGTGGATATCTGCTCGTCTGCAGATTTGTGTGAAGTAGTGCATTGAAATCAAGCTATCGCTGCCTGTTTATAACCGGCAAGGAAAAGAGGGGAAAACTTACCGAAAAGGAAGGGAAAAAATTGAACGAAAACCTGTTTCTTTACGAGATTAAGTACGTTAACAGGCCCTTCCTAAAAAACCATTCAAAACCTCTGTTACACTTTGAAAGTTTTAATTGCTTATGTAAACAAGGTAACTGCAGGGGTCTCGAAACGCATTTGTTCTTCTTCTCTGTGATGAATGTTTGCGTACCGAGAGGAAAATGCGTGTTCTGTGCAAGACGTTGTTTCGATTACACCTAAAGTTGTAGGTACCATCAAGCCAAGAATTTAAGAATTTTGTAAATTTATCAATTATAGGAAGCGTTCCAAGAACCGCTTTTCCAGAAGAACAGCACCACTGACAACTCAGGCACTCTGTTTCTTTGCCTCGGCAAGAATCCGCAAGCGGAGTTTTTTTTTCCCATGTTTCTCGTAGATACTGTAGCTTCGGTACATTGTAATATTCACGTGACGTGTCCCGCATAATTTTTATCGATATTTCGCATCGCGACAATATTCTAGTGGCCGCACTGAGTGCCTCAGATTACAGTGTTAATTGATGTTGCGCATCATAGTCAGTGATTCTAAAATCACTGCGCTGCAGTGCGTGGCTCCCATTCGCAGAAAGCCGGCTCCTTCAGAAAGTCACCGTTCTGTATAAAATTTTGGCCGCCTTTGTGCGAGGCAGCCATTCGAGTTTTGCAGACACCATCACTACAGAATGATGTGCACTGCCCATTTGTTTGCACTGCGCAGTCATAGTGAGAAAATCCAAAGTGCATGGGAGGAATAAGGGCATAAGTCAGGCTAGCCGACGTTTTCATAAGTGGAAATATCTTGGTCAAAGGCGTCAGTGACGAACCCTTTCAAACCTAAGGAGCCTTTGACAAGTATACCACGCATCGAAACGTCAGCCAGCCGGCATGACGCCCTTATTAAGGCCAAAGCCTCATATGCGTCAGCAAATTGACCGTCGGTGTCTTGAAGACCTCAATGTAGTTCGCGAAACGCCGGTCCCGCGTTTCCCCTATTATCCACTGTTGCTCCTAAGCAACAACCACACAAAGTTTTTTATAACCGCGTAATACCCCTGACACACGGCCACTCTAAAGTCCTTTAGAAAAGGGGACATCTTCCGGAAAGGCGTTCGAGCGCAGTGACACACGACAAAGGAGTAACTCCCTTCCAGAAACGATCCTTTTCGGAAAGGCAGATCGCGCATCTACTTTTCGACCAGGAAGGGAGTACTCTCGCACACAGTGTGCAGAATTTATGAATAAAAGAAAACATGTTGCAACACTAAGGTGCCTAGTGACTTTTTTTTTTTGCGAGCGAAAATGTTTTAATTTTCAGCAGTAGAAGGATTTGTCGAAAAGCGAACGTTCATACTTTATAGCTATACATACTCTCAAACGCCTGCACCACATCACTAGAAAACCGCCATGCCACCATTCTAGTGTTGGCAGTGACTGGCATTTCTTGTGTCGGCGAGATAAGAATGATGGAGTCTGCTGAATCGGCGCCGTCAACCAAAGCCGTGAAAAAACCACGGGTCCAGTGGACGGAGAAGGCGACCTGGGCGCTCATAAAGTCTTGGGAAGATAAGTTGGACGCCCTGCGAGGGCAAAAGCACAACGGTGTTGTGTACCAAAAGTTTTCATGCTTTAATATCGCGAAATATGATGTACATGTGCATTTTTTGAATACATTTTCTATTTTGTTGCTTGCACAAACAGCGCCATTTTTTTCTGCAGCGTTTTTCTGAGGAACCACTTAAAGCAGTTGTCCGGTGCCGTGTGTCATCGGCACAACTCCTTTCTGCAAATGGTCCCTTTAGGCGACATAAGGGGTTTACCTCAAAGTACTTTACTATTGCCCGTGTGTCAGGGGTATAAAATTGATGGGTAAAAATAACTGCTAGCAATATATAGCAAGAAGAGGTACGTACAATTAGAACTACAATGGACATTTAGGGAGCGATCTTGTACGCGTTCTTAAATCGAGCGGATGTGGTCCGTTCTATCCAGCCGCACGCGAATGGCCAATGTGAACCGTGACAGACGTCACGGCCCTACATTGACCAAATGCGTGCAGCTGGATAGAATGGACCGCCTCCGTTCGTTTTAAGAATGCGTGGAAGATCGCGCAACTAGCGTCAGATCCTAGGCATTGTGCGAGCCTATAAGCGATTGAATGTTTTTATGTGTTTATGCAAAACGTTTGTGATGTGGCATAGGTCCGGATTGGATGCACATAAGTCGTCAGACTTATGTGTATCCAATTTTTGACCTGCTAATCGGGGTGTTATATTAAGGGGATAGCGCTTAAGAGCTCGTTTCGCAGACATTCTGGTGTCGGCGTCGGTGTCGTTGGTTGCCAGCTAAAAACCGGCGTTGTCGGTGAGCGAAAAATCAATACTTATTCGAATAAATAAGTAATAAAATATTCAGTTCGACTAGGAATCGAACCCAGGCCTCCTGTTCTACCACAGAGCCACGCCAGGGCATCAAACTGCTTCATAAAAACTTGGAGAACGCTTGAGCTTCGATCCCCTTCAAAAGTACAACGCGATAGCGTAATCAGGCCCCGTGCGCATCGCCTTTAACAGTTCCGCCAGAAAAGGTACGTTTGTACGCGTAACATTGGCTGTTTCAAACTATCCTAGAATGGCTGCTGGTTGTTCAATTTCGAAGTGGCCACTACCCCATAATTCTTCCTTTTGCAGTGTGGCGAAGTACCCAGTACGCGTCCGTAAGGTGCCACGCGCACCTGCGCAGCTGCACACTTCGTAATGGTGGGCAGCTTTAAACCACCCACTCTTTGTGCAATTCACATGTTTTGAAGCCTGGTGTGATTCGAAGATTCTGCCGCGCAATATCGCCACGCCCGCTTCTTGTTTTATGTTTATTTATTCGGTTCTGACCAGCAAGGACGGTTAGCAACGCTCGACGCTGACTGCGCCGCAGTGTTCGAGAAGCTTCGCGATAGTAGTAGATCGCTTTGTTAAGATTGCGCGCAGGACGCGAATAGTCTAGATTATTCCAGAGCTTGCGCGACCACCAGTGATAAGACTGGAAAGTTCGATGCGTGATGTATAAAAGACGGCGCGTCCCAGCCATGAGCAGTTTTTCGACGGCCGACGATCTGTTCGCCGCTGTCACTGTACAGTGTGTATTCCTGTAGTTTGAGTTTTCTTTTTCCGGCCACAAGTTCGGCCAAATAAAGGGTGTCATCTTCGACACGCCGACTGCTGCCTTCGTCGACGTCACGACCACGTAAAAATATTAATTGCGCTAGAGAGACTCCACCCATCTACACGACATTCTAATGGCATGCTTCTTGTTACGACGCAGGCTCCGTGGTGGAACACCTGCTTGCAACGGAGAGGGCCTCGGTTCGATTCTCGTTCGGACCGAACATTTTTATTATTTATTTATTTTGCATCTACCAAATTTTTGCTGTAGGGTAACGCCGGTTTTTTGCTGGCAACCAAAGGGATTTCTGCGAAACGAGCTCTTTAACGTTATCGCGTTAAAAGACCCATTCATATTAAGAATGTCATATAGTGCGAGGAGTTTCCTCAACGCATGCGATAGTGCGTCGCAGAAGCGTAGAAGAGTAGCTTAAAGGATCACCTGTTGCAAAATGCTCAGAGTCAAGAATTCGTGAATGACGCTTTCGCGGGAAACAAACATACGAAATTTCACCAACACATTAGTGCTTCTTCCTTTCTGCACCCAGGCGAGCTACACTCTGACGCTACCAAACATGATCATAACGATATCGGTCATACGGACACTCCCGACGCTTTTTTGCCGTCGTCGCCACCGTGAGCTTCCATGTAAAGCTCAAATAGATAACATCGCCCCGCGCGTCGTGTGTGCAATGTGCGAGTGAAAGCGTGCGAGGGCAGACGACGATCGCGGCTCGGGCGCAGAGGAAATGTGCCGGCTGTCTTTCGTCACGCGCATGGTCTCACGAAAGACGCATCGGAGAGGGGGAGGGTCCCCGGTGGGGGCTCTGCGTGCCTCTTGCAGAAACTTCATACATCGCCCGGTCGGGCGCGGTCACGCATGCTTTGTTCTGAAAGAGATCAGCACACGCCTCATACCTTTCTACGCGCTGTTTCAACACTCGCTCGCTGCAGCGGCTGCGTTTCCTTACTCGGCGTATCGTTCAGTTGAGCCACGCTGGTTGCTAAAGGAGATAACTGCTAGCTTTACTTCATATAACATTCGAAATTGTGGCTATCGAATCATTGTTTGACCCTTGCTGCGAAACTACGGCTTTTTTAGATGCGAAGCACCTTATAGCGGATTCAAACCTGTGGTGGTTGTGGTGGTGTGCGGCGGGACCACCCTCACTGCGCATGCGCATACCCTCCCCACACACCACCTCTCCACTCCCCCTCTCCACTCCTCCTCTCCACTTCCCCTCTTCCCTTTCCCCTCATCCCTCTCCAATCACCACTTTACTTCTTCCCTTTCCCCCTCTCCACTTTCCCTTTATCCTCCCCCTCTCCCCTACCCTTCTCCACTTTCCCTCTCCCCCTCTCCACTCTTCCTCTGAAACGCGGGCTAGACATGCCGAAATTCTCTCCTGCGCAACGCCGCGATGAGCGCCAGCGCAGCGCGTCCCCTCCCCCTTTCTCTCCTCTCCTACGCTGCCCCCCTCTCGCGTGCCTGTCGACCGCGTTCCCCGCTCGCCCTCAGAGAACTAACGGCCTGGCTAGAGGGAAGACAAGACGCGCGTAGCGTTCCTCTTCGCGTTCCGCGACGCGAGGTCGGTAGCATGCCCAACGAACGCCAACGGAACGCGATCGTGCAAGTGCTCCGGCTTCGCATCGCCTCATGGACCCCTTTAGCGGGAAATGGTGTAATTTTTTCTCTTATGTTTGCCATCAGAAGCAAATGGTCTCGTTGAACGGTTCAGCAGAGACATCAGGTCTTATTTGCACACGGCTGCATAGATAGGCGGCATGACCTATTCACCACGCGAACAGCGTATAGGTTATCGTTTATACCATTGCATTCTTCTCTACATGGATGACGACGAAGTGAAGTACGTGACTAAATACCTTTGCCTTAAAGGATCATTTGTTGAGAGCGCAGCTCTTGGGTGCCCGTCCCTGCCCTGAGTGGCCGCCTTGTTGGCTAGCGTCGGCGTAACCGATAGAGCGAACGAGGACGCAAGAGAGCGAACGCGGAGTTTGTCGATAGCACGAGTCACTGGCCTCTACCCTCGCTTTCTTCCGTCCCGCGCGCTGCACCCTCGGTCAGAGCTCGTGCGCATGCAGAGCTGGTACGTTTACTGTGGCTGGCTTCGCTTGTTGTAACGGGGCTGTCGGCACTTCGCTTGGTTCCCGACGCCTGCAATGCGCAGAGTAGTGCGCGTAGCACTCGAGCACTGTCGGCGTGTCGCTTGGTTTGCGACGCCTGCAATGCGCAGAGTAGTGCGCGTAGCACTCGAGCACTGTCGGCGTGTCGCTTGGTTTGCGACGCCTGCAATGCGCAGAGTGGTGCGCGTAGCACTCGAGCACTGTCGGCGTGTCGCTTGGTTTGCGACGCCTGCAATGCGCAGAGTGGTGCGCGTAGCACTCGAGCACTGTCGGCGTGTCGCTTGGTTTGCGACGCCTGCAATGCGCAGAGTGGTGCGCGTAGCACTCGAGCACTGTCGGCGTGTCGCTTGGTTTGCGACGCCTGCAATGCGCAGAGTAGTGCGCGTAGCACTCGAGCACTGTCGGCGTGTCGCTTGGTTTGCGACGCCTGCAATGCGCAGAGTGGTGCGCGTAGCACACGAGCACTGTCGGCGTGTCGCTTGGTTTGCGACGCCTGCAATGCGCAGAGTAGTGCGCGTAGCACTCGAGCACTGTCGGCGTGTCGCTTGGTTTGCGACGCCTGCAATGCGCAGAGTGGTGCGCGTAGCACTCGAGCACTGTCGGCGTGTCGCTTGGTTTGCGACGCCTGCAATGCGCAGCGTGGTGCGCGTAGCACTCGAGCACTGTCGGCGTGTCGCTTGGTTTGCGACGCCTGCAATGCGCAGAGTGGTGCGCGTAGCACACGAGCACTGTCGGCGTGTCGCTTGGTTTGCGACGCCTGCAATGCGCAGAGTGGTGCGCGTAGCACTCGAGCACTGTCGGCGTGTCGCTTGGTTTGCGACGCCTGCAATGCGCAGAGTGGTGCGCGTAGCACTCGAGCACTGTCGGCGTGTCGCTTGGTTTGCGACGCCTGCAATGCGCAGAGTGGTGCGCGTAGCACTCGAGCACTGTCGGCGTGTCGCTTGGTTTGCGACGCCTGCAATGCGCAGAGTAGTGCGCGTAGCACTCGAGCACTGTCGGCGTGTCGCTTGGTTCCCGACGCCTGCAATGCGCAGAGTAGTGCGCGTAGCACTCGAGCACTGTCGGCGTGTCGCTTGGTTTGCGACGCCTGCAATGCGCAGAGTGGTGCGCGTAGCACTCGAACGCTGGCAGTTTATGAGGCAATATATAATGAATGTTACTTGCTACAAGTGCGCATAGCCGAAACTTCAAACACAGTTGTCGCCGCCCCAACACGAAGCTGCGCTCAGAATGCGCATTAGGAAGTGTCGTCATCGTCGGTGATTTCTTTTTCTTTGAAAACCCCGCACAGGCGGTAAAAATGTTGCACCTGCGCTTCGAACAGAAATGACCTTCGAAGCAGTACACGGAGCAACGTCGTGAAGCCCGTATGCACGATGCGTAACCGTTAGTGATAACATGCTTTAAAGAAGCGGCGAGTTCATGGCAGACGTTCATGGTAGCATCTAACGCACAAGAGTTACCGAAGAGTTTGACAACGCACAATGCTTGTGCGGTAGTGGATCGCTGCTACTTTCCCGTCTGCGTCTTAGAATGAACCACTCAATAACAGAATATGGAACCACCACCTACGCAGGAATCAGGGCATGAAGCTTAACCAGCTCGCTCAAATGACAATACTGAATATCCCTCCGGCTGAGCCATGCTCAAAGCTAATGGGTCACTTTTACTCTCATTACTGCTTAGTAATTCTCTTATTTGCTGAGTTGTTCTGACCAGAGCAATGAATGAAGTTGATTCACACTGATATTCTTCTAAGAATGGAGTGACTTAACGAATGAAGGAAACTTGTCTATAGTATGCAATTATATGCAAAGTCTGTTGGGCTGGAAATTTTTGATCTCTTCTTGTTAATTATGCGACAGTTATATAGACACTCCAGGCTCATTTCTGCCGCAGCCGTCATGTTCCGTATTAAGTGCAAATGAATAACACCGCCCCACGCGTTGTATGGTCTGTGTGCGAGTGAAAGCGCGCGAGCACTGCCGAAGGTCGCAACTCTAGCCGAGATGAAACGAGTCGGCCGTCTACGTCGCGCGCATTGTGCATGAGGGGGTGCCAGAGGGGGGTGGGCTGCGTCACTCCGAGAAAAATTGCGTTATTTGACCAGTCGGGCGCGTCTTGTCTTCAATATGAAGACAAGACGCGCCCGTCTTGTCTTCATACGTTTGTGCGCGTTCTGTTCTCATCGCAAAGTTTGTGTGGAAGCCATGCACATACAGCAGGAACGTCGCTTCGCTCTTTGCAGCTCTGCAGCGGCAGCGTTTTTTTACAGTTACGCCAGGACTTATGCTAAAGGAGTGATCTGCTAGCCTCACTTTGTGTAACGTTTTGATTTCGCATTTGTTGCTGTCTCCATTGTGCCGAAACAATGACAATCTTTGTTATTTCAAGTTGTCGAGTTGCTACTAAAATGTAGTAATCATTGATGCTGCTTTTATAAACCCAAATCCTCGTCAGTCATCCCTAAAATTACTGAGTAATCCTTAGTCATTGCGTATTGTGGTGTGTCACTCTCATTTTTATATTTTTCCAATTAGTATTAAGAACTTCTAATTGCTAATGAACAACCAAGACTCTCAATACATTCAAACTCAGGCTGTACGCTTTCATTTGACACATTTCATCTATTCGACATGTCACGTGACATATTTCATCGAGCACTCGCCAAGGTTTTAAACAAAAATTCTCTGACACTAATTATTGATAACTAAGACTACTAATTATGTATTACCCTTATGTGGTAATATATTTATGCACATTAAAATGGTATTTTTATTCCACATATATTATACATATCCTCTTATGGACAGCTTCCAATTGTACGTTACCAATGAGTGATTTATTTATTTACATTGGTCACTAATTAAAACATCAACGCGCGAATATATATGAATGCTGCTGAATAATTCCTATTCGCTGTCACTTATTCTGAGTCGTTCTCGTTTCTCGAAGTTCAATACTCAGTTAAGCTTAACGATATTCTACCTACTAATTAGCCACTATATATTTTCACTGCATTCATCACCTCCCTCTCTGTTTTCATTTGACACACCACGAGGTCGTCCAAATAACTGTACTATTGCTCGCCAGATTCCCTAATCAACCGTAAATATCATAACTATTAAGGCGAAAGCCTTTAATGTCTCATACTCGCGTCCGTCCATGTGTCCGTGACCTGGAACAGTGCCAGCTGTGGCCTCTCCCCCTTACACACTCTCAGCAATCACGTGATGGCACAGCGGCGGCGTCCGACCGTCCGTCCGTCCATGCCCCCTTAATCCTGTTTCACATGCGAGCGACCGAGCGGCGGGGCCCGCGGCGATCGAGCGGCAGCAGGACGCTCGGACGCGGCTTCGTTTCACATGCACCGCTTTTGCGCGGCGCGCGCCTCTGCGATGCGCAGTGATGGTTGTGGGAAGCGCCCGTTATCCGCGGGTTTCCTTTCTCCGGGCTCGCTTGCTTTGGTGTGCTTGGGTTGCAAGTTTCACCAGCCTTCTACTTCGGTGATCGATTTTCACGCGCCTAAACCTTGAATGATGAAAATGTGCAGTTTATCAGAGTGCAATTAAACAACTTCAGTAGTCACGTTTATTTCTGTTCCAGCTTTCTTTTTTTTACCACGCAAGTCATGTTGCACGCACATACACTTGGCCATGGAAAAGCAAAAGAAAGAATTTGTTTTTGGGGTTTTAAGCTTTCACAGGGCTTTCGGTGGCTTTTGGTCTCGAATGCCGCAAGGCGTTGGTGCGCCGTATGGGCCGGCAAGCGGATGCCAACGGCCCAGTCGACGACATTGTGGGTTTGTGAAGGAGCTCGTCTCTTTTTTTTTTTTGCCTATGGGCATTCTGCAGTAAAGAGGCGGCGGCATTTGTCGTCTTCGGGGTACGTGACCACTAAAAAAAAAAGGGAAAAGAAAACAGTAAACTGTTCGAACGTGCTGCACCAGAGTAGTAAAAAAAAAAACTGAAACGTCTACTGCGAACAAGTGCGGAGTGTCGTAGGTTCCCCCTGTCCGGACCTATGTTGGTGCCACGATTCGATAAAAATACAAAAGAACAAAATGACACGTGCAAACGATTTGTCTGCTTTGATGGAAGCGCAGTAAAGAACAACAAAAGGAAAAGAACGGCGTTTTCTACACTGCCAGCTCGTTGCAGCGAATGTCGTCTGCTAGGAAACCGAGTCGGAGCGTGTTCCTCCCGGCGCGCGCGGCTGCTCTCGTCTCCATCCCTACGGTCACATGCTCCCCGCGTCACTGCTCCCCCATTGGTTGACCTTGGGCAGCCGCTCTGCCGCTCGCGAATTTTTCCAACTCTGGCGATCTCGATCGCGCGTCCACTGGTCGCTCTAAAAAACCTGTTTTTGGGCTTCCGCGACGGCAGCCGCTCCGCTCTTGGAGCAAAATCGCTGCATGTGAAACAGGCTTTACGCTCTCTCACGAGATGGCACAGCGGCGCGCGCGACAGCGCCCCTTCGTCAGACTTCTCCTTGCAGCAGTTGAGTTAGTCGGATGCCTCCCAAGCGTAGCCATCCATAATAGCAGTTACTAGTATCTATGGTATCTATGGTAGTATCTTATTGTGTACTTGAAATATTGTGTATAAGTTCTGTCATGCCCTTCTGTAGTGAATGCTTTTATTCACAAGCTTAAAAAATTTGAATTTATTTTTTATTGCTGTTCATTAGTTATCCTACAGATCAGTACACAAATGTGTATGAATGTTGCAGAATAAGTACTACTCCTTGTGAATACTGATGATTGTGCGATGAATCATTCTAGTTTATGTATTGTCATAATTCGTCATGAGTGTTCCAGGCCCAAAAATCTTCGGCCGCCCGTTCACAGCAGCGTTTTGACTGCGCGCTGGAACGATGCGAGTTTCTGAACGAGTGGTGCGGTGCAGCGGTGGCGACTGCACAGTGTGAACAAATTTTCACACGTCAAGCTAATCACCGAGGCCCAATCAATGAGGGATGTTTTACGGCGTTTGCGGTGTACGCGACCGTACTTCGCAAGAAGTCCGTGTCTTCGTTTCGGAAGCGAAGTTGTGAAGGGCTCGATAGTTCTTTCGTATGTTCTTTTTGCTTACGGAAATGGCATAATCTCCTTTAAAATAAACTTGTGCTCGCTTTGAACCAGCATTTTGGCGCAAACGTTAACGAAAGGCGTACTGTGAAGGTGTTAGAGTTAGCTTTAGCTACCCCACCCTAACCAAGTTGCATCGTTGGCCTTTGTAGCGTTTTAGATATTCGTCATGTCGAATTATTCGAAACTTCGAATACTAGTTATTCGAACACTAGCTATCGCATTATTCGGTTCGAAATCAAAACTCGAATATTCGCACACCCCTACTTATTTGTAGAGCCATCACCGCACTCTCACCTAAGTAGGGATCACATATCTCCAGCGGTCTCACCCCTGAAGAACCAACTACTTCTTCAGATGCTGAAAAATAGTCTGCCAATTGAGTATACTAAAGAAATGTGAGCTGGCCTTCAAAAAAATATTTCAAAATAATCAATAACACATACTCGATTATTCGCACACCCCTACAAAGTAGCGAGTGTCGTGTTTACTGCTTCTTGTTCCTCTTTGTCCCCGTCGAATTTGCGCTACTACACCATACGTTAAAATGATATCTCACCAACTAGCCCAGCTCTCAACCCTACTGAACACATACGGATCGCTGTGATTGCACTTGAACGAAAATATTCTTGACTGTTTATTGCTTGTCGCACTATGCATATTCTTTCCAATATGACATTATTGCTCTCTATTATTTTTCCCAATTGACCTATGTACTGCCATGCTTCCAAACTCTCGTGTCTGCTGCCATGTTTTGTGGGGAGATGGGACTACTTAAGCTACCGTTGATACAGCTTTTATCCAGTTTTCATCCCCAAATCTTGTGCATGTACTTGCTGTGTGTATAAAACTCAAACTAAAAGGTAAAGCGCGCGCTATTCGCCATGATAAAAAACGGAGACGGCGGGCTAGCCTCTGGCTTGCGGGGTACACTACATGCAATTAAGTGAACTATAGGGAGCACGACCTCAAGCATCCCCTGTTTTTCCATCGCAGGTGCACCTACTAATGAAACAGCTGGCAGGACTAAGCGATGTCTTCGAGAACCAGACCCTAGACTATTACCATGAACTGGACACTGTCACGCGATCATTGTAAGTTATCATTGCTAACTACTTTCTTGCTCAGTATATTTGTTCTTATCTGGTTGTAACACTGGATTATACACTATTAACTGATTCGTCAAAACAAGTGCATAAGACGGCAAAAAAAGTGCTTCCTTAAAAAATACTTTGCGCATTGCTTACTTCTTATGTATGTAGTACGTCGTGTCGTCGTGTCTTCGGAGTTTCTATTATAATTTCACATTAATATTTCTAGCACATGCCTACCATTTTATGTACCAGCTACCGAGAGAGAGAGAAGAGAAAGCTTTTTAATGAAAAACAGAGAATTCTGCCAGCCTACAAGCACCGCTACATCTGGGAAAAATACTTGGACCTACGTCTTCTGCTTCTCAGACACGTCAGATTTTAAAATTTCTGTTCAGATTCCTCGAGGACATTAACCGAATTGATAAACTGTGACTTAACTTACCAGCTACCGGTGTCTCAAACAGCAGCTCCCGGACAACAAGCCCTAAACTGCTCACTCACAGATGTAGAGGGAGTACTGCAAGAGTAAAGCGACTGTATTACTCTCGCCAGAGTTCTTTAACTCCGTGCGTGAGTAGTGGGGGACTTACTCTTTCCTTGAAGGTAGAGTAAAAGAGTCTGCGAAATCTCTGCTACTCCGAGAGCAGTTCCCAATCCACGGGACTCCCGCGCGGACGTAGCGTGAACATGGTAACGAATTCCCTCCTGAGCAGACGGACTAGAAACTAGTGCGAGCTTCTGGCCGACGCCGCACAGCGATGTATAACTGTCTCCCAACCATAATTCTCCGAGCGCAAAGGCCACAAATGTCACTTTAATGTGCAAGTTAATAGGATAACTTTCAGTGATAACTAAAGAAAGTGCTTGTGATCATCAACATTTGGGTTCTGAAACGCCAACAGAGGCAGCTTCGAAGCCTGAACAGCGGCTACTTCAACACATCGCCAAAACTTAGTTTACCACACAAACTAATTTCCACGGTAATAAGGTATACACTAAAAGCATTATTGCAATAAAAATAAGAAATAAAAAAGAAAGGCCGTAAAAAAACTATTGTTAGAAGGAATCAAACCGACCACCTGCACATCCTCAGCCTAGCTCTGTACCAATACGCCACGCTCGACAAACTGCGCTTATCGTAAAAAGACTAATCAAGACAGCTAGAGGTCACCGCTGGGCTACATATTTACGGGTCGCATACTGAAGATAGCCACGATCTCCCTTTCCAAATAAAATTCGCGTCTTCATAACACACGATGAGCTGCCGAACAGGAATGACATTGAAGAACGTCTCTTTTCTCACACAATTTACGATACACTACTACAGCGGCCGTGTCAGTGTACTGATTTGCATCTCTATCGATAGCTGCAACTACATAACCGATCGCGAAACACCATATTGAATGTGCAAGAAAGTATGCCATCATGTCAGTTCAACAAGGCGTACTAATTGACAAGTATGTGTCAGCGAAGTGCTGGCGAGTGCGCCCGAAGGCTTTCGGTGGCTGCCGGGGTGCGTTTGCTGAAAGCGCGTCGCAACGATGCCCATCGCTTCTTGTACGGACACCGTAAGGAAGATAGAAAATAGTTCATTCAGGTTAACCGATACCAAAGCTCTACTGCACACTCATTCTTACTCGTCGGAATTTCGTATCCTTAAACCCGGAAGCTCCGACAGCATGTACACGCTGACTCGGTGCGCTAGGCCTACCTTCGCTTGGAGTCGTACTGGTCACATTGAGCGCGACCGATCTCGGCGCAAGTGAGTCGCGAAGGTCGATGAATGCCCATTTTTGCGTCGAACACTCTTAAAAAAATGTTCGTAAAAAGGTAGTAACTGGAAGGAAAATGTTAGTAACAGCCACTGTTACTAACTCTCTGAGACAGTTACTAACCATTTACAAACTCGAAAGCAACAGGCGTGTTGTTACTACCCAAACAGCCAAGTTACTAACTCGAGTTAGTAACAAAAAGCTACTTTGCTTATAACCCTTCACAGTGCTGCAAAAACATGCATTCACTCACTGAGTTAAAGTTTTTAATATATTTTAATATATTTTCTCAAACCCTTCTCGTATTCACTTTTTTTGATCATGGCTTGAAGAAATATAATTTGTACGGCCAACATTTTTAGAGGAATTGATATTTGAGTCTGATTGCACACTCTTAAAAAAAAGTTAGGAAAAAGCTTGTAACCACGAGCAAATAGTAACAGCAGCTGTTACTAGCTTTCTTGGATCATTACTAACTTTTTGCTACCTTTTTACTACCTACGTTAGCACACACTTAAAAGTTGCAACGGTTACTACCTCTTGCGTACCGTTACTAACTTTTTGCCATGCACCTGTTAAACGAGTTTGTTAAACCAATCTTAGAAGTTATTATTACGAGCTTTTTACAACCTATTCACTAGCACGGGAATCGATTCAAGTTCATTGAGGCGATATTAGTAAGCTTAGTACCCAGTCTTGGGTCTTGTATATTAGGCCATGTTGAGACGATATTACGCAAAATATACATAGCATATTGATTGTCTTAATATGCTTGATTAAAAGTCCTACGCTATGTCACCTCGCGCACCTAATAAAATTGTACGCTATATAAGTATAGGCGCATAACTTAAGCTATTTATCCTAAAGCCTAGCTGCCCACCGGCACCAGCTGCGTACCCCAGAGGTAGGGCTATATATACTCCTGGAAACGCTTACGAATTATACGTGTCGCGTAGCCTTGTTGTTGTGTATGTGTGCTGTTCTGATTCATGACGTGCTGTGCTTAATTACCTAATGATATATCGCAATGTTGATGCTCGTGAAGTGACCGTTATAAAAAAAAGAGGCGAAAGGATCACGGCTACTTAATTTTTTTTTTTGGTAGTAACCGTTACTACCTATTTTACAAGTTAGCAACGAGAAGGGTAGTAACCGATACTAAGTGTGTTTGTAACGGCGAGGGTAGTAACGGTTATTAACCTCCCCGTTACTGACCGCACTTACTAACAGGGTAGTAACATATGTGACAAGTAGTTAGTAAACCGAAGTTAGTAAGTACTACAACCTTTTTTTTAAGAGTGAAACTCTTCACTGTTACATTACAATGCAGCCGAGGTAAGCGAAAGTGCGAGAATCTCCAGAGATGCGTTTGCGTTGTGGTTATGTCGAACGGCGTCGTTTTCTTGCATACGTACATGCCGCGCCTGCCGCGTCACTGCATGTCGGAGCGGACGCCAGATTGTAACGTCGTAAAGTATTCATCAGCCATCCCTAGTAAAAAGTCGTTGCAAGTATATTCGTAAGCGCGTGGCTACAACTCTCAGACTTGGGCATGAACGGCTGTACTGTATTGAGCCGATATGTTAGAGTCGCAGCTGATATTTCGCAGATAGAGTCGCTGCCAGGGGCGTAGCCAGAAATTTTTTTTCGGGGGGGGGGGGGGGTTCAACCATACTTTATGTATGTTCGTGCGTGCGTTTGTATGTGTGCGTGCCTATATACGCAAGCAAAACTGAAAAATTTCGGGGGGGGGGGGGTTTGAACCCCCCCAACCCCCCCCCCTTGGCTACGCCCCTGGTCGCTGCCACTATTAACAAACCTATGACGGTGGAATTAACGACGTTAGAGTTCTCAGAATACCATTTATCAATCAAAACTGATTCATTGTTACACTTTAGTATCCCATTAAGCCTGCCATCGCGCGCCACCGCCAAGGGCTGTTAACTTTGAGCAAACGCCAGTGAAGTCGCCGCCCGACATCGCGTCGAACACGCTGTAGGCAGTGGCGGCCAACTTGTAGGTAGTGACGAGGCACAGCTAAGTGGGCTAGGGGAAATAAAGCCCTCGCTGGTTTTCGTGGTGCGTTTAGAATGCGCGGCATACAACACAATCGAACCCACTGCCGGCCATCGTTGCGCACGGGCCACATGCGCAGCAGCTAAGAAATTATCACTTGTGAAAGAACCTCGCGGCGATTTTTTCACACTCTCAGGGTGCAATAATAAGCCTACCCTCTTCTTGTCCGCCATTTGCAGCCGGCGACGACGCAGGGCTGTAACTGCGCCGGAGAAATGCAGCGCGGTATGTCGTGACTACAGAGGGAAATGAAATGTTATAAGAAGCACCACACGCTAATCCACGTAAGCATTCACTTAGAAGGCGTCGCGGCATACTATCTATAGCGCGAGACACCCGTCGGCATGACGCCACTAACACGACTGAGACAACTGAACCAACACCAGGGACGGTTAGTCCCGTTTGTCTTTCGGGTTTACACACGGCACACATCCCTCCATGGTTGACCCTTAACAGCCTGAGTGTTCATCGCTTTGGCCAATTGGGTGACGTTACTGTAACGGGTAATTTTGCCCTGGAGGTTTGTTGTTTGCACTACGTGTTTAACTGTGTGTTTCGTTTTTTCATGTTAGCTGCATGATCGTATAATTTATTGGTTGCTGTTGTACCCTTTCATAACTTCAAATATCCTTTTTCTTGTATACTTATACTGAAGTATGCGTAAGTATACTTATATATAAGTAAGTGCTTGCTCAAATTTAATGTGCTGCGACAATTATTGTATGCCGCAAAAAGCGTGTATTACTGCATAACTTACGGATATGCCCTTCTTGTTACGGTCTCTGGTGGGACTGACATTGCTGACAAATTATATTAATAATTCATGTTCAATAGTTTACCTGCTTGAGCGTGAAACGTTGAGCCAGGACATTGTTAAATAGGGAATACTTGAGGCAAATTTAATATTGTCGTTTAGTGTGTAGATTGTCCACATTACTGGAGAGTTCACATTGTCAGAGTAATGCGATGGAAAGTAAATTATTTGAGTGCGCTGAGAGTTATCCGGTATCGTGGAAGTCGCATAATTCAACTACTCCGTGAAGCTGGATGACTTAGCGAAGCGTCTGGGTCAAGTTTTTCAAGGCGCCACGGTCACTTCGACTGTTGCGGCTGGAATTATATCATGCTCGATGCAAAGAAAATTAAGTAAAAAGAAGCACAGCGCGCCCACTGCAGGTATAAGAGGCAACGGGCCGCCCACAGATGGCAATTTTCGTTTGCGTAGGCCTATTGGGACTGAACTGACCACAAAATGCGATTGGCATGTTTGGACCTAATGAAAGTATTCTGACTTTTTTTTCATCTCGTCACAGTGGGCGCATTATAGCTGCCACTGTTTTTCAGAGCCAAAGCTCTTTTACATATTCATGCAAAAAAAATCAGCCTCTTTCAGCTGTCATGTGTTCAATTTAGATCGCATTTTTCGAGTGAATTACGCATTTGCAAAGCACACGTAGCGTTTTGAATAAAATAATTACCATAAGCCAGCATTTTCTTTTGTTGTCGAACTGAAGAATACGTTCGCATGTTCACGTAGTTATGCTCACGTTTGAAGCTCAGCTTGTGTGCTTCTCTTGCAGCCTTGCTCCGTTTAAAGGGGCCATGACACGGTCACCCAAAGATTTGTCGTTTTCAGCGAAAACTAGAGGTAGAGGGTCTATTACGCCTATTGTAATGAAGACAGCGGCACTCGGGCACGGGCGCATGCTCGGATAGGGCGAAGCGAAGGAAGACGAAGGGAATAGAACAGCCGGCCTGCAGCAAGGGTGCTGTCTCTGTCTATTCTTTACACTATACAGATTTCAAAACTGCGCCGTAAACGAATATTTCAGTGCAAAACAAGCCCTAGAAGTCGCCGGCTGTAAACCCCGCCCACCGCCGGCGACCGCCACCTTGCAATGGCGCATGTGACGTCATGTGTACACGGAACGGAGCCGTCGTCTTCTACCAAAGTTTCAGCCGCTGCAAATCGTTCAATTTCAGTACCAAGCTAAAGAAAGCTAAAATATCTCGATATCACTTGCAACTGACCGCGGAACAATAATATCATTTGCCGCAATGCAAACTCTTGCACAGCTAGCTGCTTGTTACTACACGGCTCGCGAGTGCACCATTGTTGCCTGACTCTCGGCAACAATGGTTTATAAAAATATTCGGTTATAAATTAAGTGCTCGACCAAATGCGCTGAAATTTCGCCAGCTTATTTGTGAATGCACGAGGGTTAATCCATATAACACAGATTATGATCGAAAATTGGGTGTCATGGCCCCTTTAAGGTGTGACGCGAAAAATGAAATGAGCAGAAATAGTGCAGCGCTGAACATTTCCCAACCACATTACTAACAACCCGAAAATAAATGGTGAATCTACTCATAGGACTGCCGTGGTCGAGAATTTGTCGTTATCAGCCGTTTCTTATGCATTTCTCTCTGTATAACCTCTTCAACGTTCAGCTACTTCAGCCTGGTGGGAGATCTGTTCGACCTGGAACTTGCCCTGCAAAGGAAGAATGACTTCAACTCAATCGCCCAGATCCTGGCCTGCTCAGCTCTAGTCAAAGTGTTGGGTGACTTTGAGGACATCTACTTTTCTCATGACACCTGGTTTCTGTACCGTGGAATGCTGCGCATACAGAAGAGGTACATCTTCCCCTGGCACCACACGGCGCATCTCACCGGTGACGGTAAGCTCGTGCGCCTGCCCCCGCCACACAAACATTGGGCTTTTGCCTCACTGATAGAGAGTGCACAGATCCTTGTCAACAGCCTTTACCAAAGACGTATCACCGTAAAACACACCCTCCAGGGGGTCCGATAGTGTAGAAGATACGCTGAATGAAAACTATTCGTTGATCTACCACTCTTTGACCGAGAATCCTCGGTGGGAAAATAGCGACTCGCGTGCATGTACAGTAGCGTTTTTTTTGGAGCATTGAATCTTGCTGATGGGCCCAGTTATTCGCAAAATTAAGCTTGTATGCTTCGCTGCACAATCCTAATTGGGCTAAAGCGCTCATAAATTTCCCGCTGAAGGTGGAGTCTAACTCGCAGAACTTCAACAACCAACCCCATTGTTGAAACGGCCTTGGCCCCGGATGAAATTACGTCGGAGTAAATTTTTAAATGCCAATCATATTTCTGCCGTCTCAGCAAGAAAGCTCTCCGTTCTTCGGACACCTTCTTGTTTAAGACTAATTCCTAAAAAGAAATAAATGCATGAAAGAAAGCTTTGTGAGGTCGTGGTGGACTAGGAACCTACGGCATCACGTTGTGTAACCGATTGCTTGACTCAATGGGATAAGCACACACGCTTGCAGGCTGTGAACTTATCCCAATCTTGTGAATATTATCTACTGAATGCACAAAACAAACGTAGAAAAGAACACTTTCCATGGAAGTTTCGTGTAAATCGCGATGGTGAAATAAAGGCCATCTGGCAATACGCAAAACAAAACAGCATTGAACATTGAACACATCATGAAAATTCGCACTTTGCAAAAATATAGCGCTAAAGACGCTAATTACCCAATACGTTTCGGTGGTCGTGGGATTGGCCTTCCTTTGTGCGGTTCCTGGCGCTCATGAACGCTAGAAAGACGATGAAAGACGTCATGCTGATGTTGCCCGACAATATCGAGAGCAAAGAGACATAATCGCGTTAGCACAGCTTGATACGACGACGACAGAGCAGGTGACTGGTAGCAAACGCATTCGCATAACGTCAACGATTCCAAGAGCCAATTCTGCGAGGAGAACTTGCAGTGCTGCGCTCGACCAAGTTTCATTGCGCCGTACTAAAAGGTAGAAATGGCGCATCAGCTCTGAGCACGCAATTCCAGCATACGTGGTCACAGGAAAAATAGATGTTAAGGTCTATCAACTTCATCGAGTCGTCGACGTGTACCTCTAACGATAGCTCCCGTGGCTTTAAAACCTGCTTAAAAAACTGTGGGGCTCGTGTTCCGGTTGACGGCTTTATGGTGGTCAAAGCCCCTCCCCCAGGCCCTGGCCGAAATTTGTTTTGCAAGAGTTTGGCTTGGGTGCGCGCCCATCGAAATTGGACGTGTGGCAGCTATTTCACAAGGGCCTGCTTATGACCAGTTCTGTCACTGAACGAATACTCACAAAACAAATTTTGGCGAAAAAATTCGTAACCCCGGCTTCGTACCTGGTGTGTGGTACCAAATTGTATTTGCGACCGTCGGAGAATTATTTTTGCCCATCTTCAATTCCCTTCCCTCGTATAATCAAAGCATCTTGTGCCAGCATTTTCCCACTCTCCCCTGGCTGGTGCATGTTTTAAAAAAAGCATGACAAGAGAAAACACCCAAGAAGCCAAACAACAGCATCGCGAAACATAACAAAAAGAAAGGGCTTTGAAACAAAAGCCTTTTGGGAAGAGAGCGGTTGACCCTCAAGGAAGGAAGGAAGGAAGGAACAAACAAGCGAAAGACAGGGAGGTTAGCCAGTTCTTAGACCGGCTGGCTGCCCTGTGCTGGGGGAAAGGGGAAGGGGAATAAAAGATGATAAAAGAGAGATGTTAGAAAAAAAGGAGAGCTAGAAAAGGAAAAAGATGATGTGCTACTCCAGTGCGCTACACTTTGTGCGCAAAAGAAATGACATGCAGGGGATAAAGATAAAGCTGGAGCCCCCAATTCGATCGCATCATAACGAGATTGAGGTGCCGGCACGTAACAGACTAAAGTTATGCTAAAATTGTAAATTTGGATGTCGGACTATCGAAGAGTTTTATGTATGTCATATTCCCTATTTTACTGCTCAGCAATCCTTAACGTTCCATCACGCCCTCGCTCGAGTAGATTGGCGCTGATGGGGAAGAATAACATTGCCGACTTGTTGCACTGGCAGGCGAAATGTGTGTGTGTGTGTGTGTGTGTGTGTGTGTGCGTGTGTGTGTGTGTGTGTGTGTGTGTGTGTGTGTGTGTGTGTGTGTGTGTGTGTGTGTGTGTGTGTGTGTGTGTGTGTGTGTGTGTGTGTGTGTGTGTGTGTGTGTGTGTGTGTGTGTGTGTGTGTGTGTGTGTGGAGATAGCGAAAGTCGGGAGGGCTTCTAGGGGGCGTAGGTACCATAAAAGTAACGATGGTCTTGCTGCAGGCGTGATCTTCGATGGAAGAACTGCACGATGAGCGGCATTAATACCACTGAAAGCAGAGTGAAACGGGAAGGGGGCCGAGCTGGTGGGGTGGAATGCGGCCGAAATGTCTAGTGTGCTTTCTCAACGTATCGACGCGGATGTATTTTGTGATTGGGTGATCACGCGAGATGACCATACCAGCTGCTCAGTGTGCACATCTCGGAATTCTCAATACTTGAGCTTGAATCGACTGGAGGACATGTACCTTTGTCCTTCGAGCCCTGCACAGCGCAGGTAAGCTGTAGCACACTAACGCAAAGAACGCCACGGTATTAAGCTAAAGTGTCGCATGTGCAAATGCACCCCATGTAGCGAAGCGTTCGAACTTGGTAATGGGTCATCCTCTCGAGCACGTTCTAGTGGGTCGCCTTCTTCGGCTCTTTTCGAAGAGAACGCAACTCGTGCTGAGAGTCGGCCCCGCCTTGACCGTCGCTGTCGAGTATCTTCGCCGAGTGCCCGCTAATAAACCTCTTTATAATTTGGTGGAGGTGCTGGGCCTTCACAACAACTTCGGCCCTCATTCAATGCCTGGCTCTTCGATCCCGTACCCTGCCGCCTACCATGCCTCAAGACGTCTCCCAGCAAACGCCCCCGCCTGCAGCGACCTCATGTCCCGGTGTTCCTCGTATTCACTGGCGCCGATGGTACCGACGTGGAGGACTAGCTCGCGATTTACGAGCGCGTGAGTGTCCCCAATAAATGGGACGAGGCAGCAAAATTGACTAACCTGGTTTTCTACGTCGCGGGTGTGGCGGGCCTGTGGTACAACAACCACGCATCCAATATCACGACGTGGTCCGGCTTCAAGACCGCCATTATCAACGTGTTTGGCCGCCCTGCCGTTCGTAAGCTGCAGGCCGAAAAGCGCTTACGTGAACGCGCTCAGCTGGCCGGTGAATCATTCACCAGTTACATTGAAGACGTCCTCGATTTCTGTAAGAAAGCCGACGCCACCATGTCCGATTCTGACAACATCAGGCACATCATGAAAGGCATCGACGACGACGCCTTCACCATGCTGCTTGCCAAGAACCCCAGCACAGTGGCAGATGTCATAACGCTCTGCCAAAGCTATGAGGAGCTGCGCCGGCAGCGATCGATGACCCGTCGCTCTCCATCACGCGACGCAGAGCTCGCCGGCTTGTCGACCATATCCGACCACTCCGCGTTGCTCGCAGAGATCAAGACATTCGTGCGCGAGTAAATCGCGCGCCAGTTCTCTCTGCTGGACTTTGCTCGCCCTCGGTACGCTCAACAGCCGTCGACCACCCTTCTGCCTCCCCTCCGTCAAGCAATTGAGCAGGAAATCGCGGAAGTCATGCCCGAGTACCACCAGCGCCATCCGGCTCCTTCACCCTTGAGTTACGCCCAAGTTGTCGCAAGAACGCCCCCATATATCTCTACGGCTGCCCCACATATTTACGCCGAAGCCTCCGCTCGACCTCACTCTTTCGAAGCGGATGTACCGGTAACCTACGCCGACGTCACGCACAGGCCACGACTGCAGCCCACCATGCAATCCTATCAAAGGCACGTGTGCCACACACGTGCCACACACGTGCACGTTCACACTAGCACAGGCACGTGTGCCATTTAAAGTTGCGCAGAACGGTATCCATCATGCGCTCAGGGTACTGGCAAGTCCCCATGGCTGATGACGCCCGACCGAAGACAGCCTTTGTCACGCCGGAGGGCTTGTACGATTCAACGTCATGCCTTTTGGCTGTGTAATGCGCCGGCGACCTTTGAGCGCATGATGGATACCGTTCTGCGCAACTTGAAATGGCACACGTGCCTGTGCTACCTCGACGACGTCGTTGTTTTCGCCCCGGACTTCTCCACGCATCTTCAACGCCTGCGGCATGTGTTGACGCGTTTGAGCGGCGCTGGTCTGCAACTGAATCTAAAGAAGTCCCGATTTGCAGCACGGCAGCTGACAATACTCGGCTACGTCGTGTCCAAGGACGGAATTCTCCCCGATCCAGCCAAGCTTCGGGCCGTGTCAGAGTTCCCAAAACCTACGTCGGTCAAAGAACCGCGCAGTTTCGTAGGACTATGCTCCTACTTTCGGCGCTTTATCCGCAACTTCGCGACTATCATATCGCCGCTTACGAAGCTCCTTGGCAACAACGGGCTCCTCAATTCGTGGTCGTCACAGTGCGACGACGCTTTCGCAAAGCTCCGTAGTTTGTTGACGTCTCCTCCTATACTACGCCACTGCGACCCTACGGCCCCTACAGAGGTACACACGGACGCCAGGGGTGTTGGCCTCGGCGCTGTCCTTGCGCAGCGCAAAACTGGGTTCCCGGAAAACGTCGTGGCATATGCAAGTCGTACGCTTACTAAAGCTGAGACCAACTATACCGTTACGGAGAAAGGATGTCTGGCAATCATCTGGGCCCTTACGAAGTTCCGACCTTATTTGTATGGTCGCCCATTTGATGTCGTCATCGACCATCATGGACTGTGCTGGTTGTCGTCCTTGAAGGATCCCTCAGGCCGTCTCGCCTGGTGGGCACCTGGCCTGCAAGACTACGACATCCGCTGCTGTACCGCAACGGACGCCAGCATGCTGATGACGACGCCCTGTCCCGCTGTCCCTTGCCTGACGACAATGCCTACAGCTCAGTGTCTCACTTTGCCGTTTCTTCCCTCGACATTCACACCATCGCTACCGAACAGCGCAAGGATCATTGGATTGCCTCACTGATAGACTTGCTGACTGATCCATCGGCCACACCATCCTCTCGCGCATTGCGTCGTCAAGCCCACCATTTCGCCGTTCGCGACGACCTCCTCCACCGACGCAATTACGACGGCGACGGTCGCCAGTGGCTACTAGTAATAACCCGCAGTCTGCATTCTCACATATGCGAATCGTTCCACTCTGATCCGCAGTGTGCACACTCTGGGGTATCGAAAACTTACCACCGCATTCGCCAACGGTACTTTTGGCGAGGAATTTACCGCTACGTGCAGACGTTCGTTCGCTCCTGCATCGATTGTCAGCGCCGCAAAACTTCGACGCACCTGTCATCGGCAGGTCTGCAACCTCTACCTTGCCCTGACCGACCGTTTGGGCGCGTTGGCGTTGATTTGTACGGGCCACTTCCTCTGACGTCCACTGGTAACCGCTGGGCCATCGTCGCTGTAGACCACCTCACGCGATACGCTGAAACTGCCGTCCTCGCTGCGGCTACAGCGCGCGATGTGGCCTCCGTCTTGCTCCACCGATTCATGCTGCGTCCCGGTCCACCCCACGAGCTGCTCAGTGATCGAGGCCGTGTCTTCTTGTCGGAAGTCGTCGAAGCCATCGTCGAAGCCAAGTGCAACGTTGTTCACCGGAAAACTACTGCTTACCACCCGCAGACGAACGGCCTCACCGAACGCTTTAACCGCACGCTCAGCTCACATGCTCTCGATGTACAGGTCGGTCCACTGTTAAAGGGAACACTCGAATGAGCCCCCTTCATTTTGCTGGCCCCCTCATTCCAAGTGGATGTGGAAACGTTGTTTGTTCAAGGCACTGGTCTGTCAAAGGGAGTCGGAACTGTCAACCACCAGTAGTCTTATGTAAATCTAAGCCACTGTACTGTTGCAAGAGAGCGATATCCTGACATGCCCTGAACGCAATTGTTCCCTTTAACAGTGGACCGACCTGTACGTCGCCGCCGATCACACAAATTGGGATGCCATTCTGCCTTTCGTCACCTACGCCTAAATACCGCCCCTCAGAGCACTACTGGTTTCTCACCATTTTTCTTATTGTACGGCAGGCACCCGTCGCACACAATCGACACAATCCTTCCCTACAAGCTGGATCGCTCTGAATGTGCGTCTATTTCTGCGACAGCCAAACTTGCTGAGGAGTGTCGTGAGCTCTCCAAGACCTTCACTACGCATAACCAAGAGCGGCAGAAGAGCATTCGTGGTGACACCACCACTTCAGCGCCCACGTTCCTCCCTGGAGCGCTCGTTTGGCTGTCTGTCCCTACCACTGCAACTGGCCTCTCTTCCAAACTACTGCCCAAATACGAAGGCCCCTACCGTGTCGTCGAACGCACATCCCCGGTCAAGTACCTGATCGAACCCATAGAACCATCTCCGGACATGCGCCGCCGAGGGCGCGACATTGTCTACGTGGAGCGCCTGAAGCCCTACCACGAGCCCTTATAGTGACAAGTTGCTAGGCCGCCAGGCGGCTCCCTTTTCGTACCCGGGGTAATTGTAGCGAAGAGTTCGAACTCGGTAATGGGTCGTCCTCTCGAGCACCTTCTAGTGGGTCGCCTTCTTCGGCTCTTGTGCTGAGAGTCCGCCCCGCCAACTGTCGCTGTCGAGAATCGTCGCTGAGTGCCCGCTAATAAACCTCTTTATACCCACGATTTTCCCGCAAGATATCTTAGCACATGGGTCAACATGATTGGTGTTTAATCTTCATACAGGAGAAATGAGGGCTCCAGGGCAGGTCCCGGTCTATTATTAGTCTCGGAAAGCGCTTTTTTTTATTTGCGACATAGACTTGCCCTTAAGGCGTAATATTTGTTGTGTATATTTGTGGTAAATGTGCGCCGTTAGGCCGGTGTTCTGTATGAAGTGAAGAAGTGTCTTGTGGAATGTGTTGTCATGTATCCATCGGTCATAACTGTGTCACTGTAGCGAAGACGAGCTTGCAGGAGATGCCGGGAGCGTTCCGACTGTAATCCTTGGCATGTCCATATAAGGTGGTATGCATCTGCTTACATCACCGGAACAGAACAGTACGGGCATGTAGCACCAACTGGTAAATGCTACCAGTTCCATGTTGAGATAATAGCTGGTGTAAGGGCCACCCCTGCCCGAAGCGCTTAATCTTCTCGTAACCGATCAGGTGTGCAATAATTGTAATAACGTAAGGCCTACTGCCTTGCGAAGGAAGGCGCCCAGGGCAGCTGGTCTTACACGAAGGAGGAATCAATATCCGTTCTGTCTGGAACCTTTTTGTAGGTCTAATAAGGCTCCCCGAGCTGTTTGACCGAGATGGCAAAGGGCCATGTAGGTGACGCTATTAGGTCCAGGTGATGAGGGACGCTTGGAGGCTGCCATAGCTCCCTGAAGTTTTTCTACAGAGAAAAGAACGTACATCCAGGAGTCTCTTGACATTAGTGCGCTTCCCAAAAAACTAGCGCTCAATGCGGACCGCTCAGTGGCACGCTTAGCGGCGAAATCATCTGCGGCTTTGTCTGTATAACCGAAATATTTGTTGTTTTTGTATATAGAGGAGACTATATAGAGACTAGACAGAGACTAGAGACTAGTCTCTTGTCTCTGTCTGGAGACTAGAGTGCGCAACTTGGAACATGCCTTGTATATAAACATAGATACCTTCCTTGATGTACGTGAATTGTAAGCAGCGTATTCTGTGTCCTGTACCCCTTCCTTGTCCGCGTGGTCTAGCGCAAATCTTTTCGGTACGCATAATCAACTCAGCCAAATTTGCCTTTCCGTCGCATATAAAATTTGCGCCCTCATTCCAGAACACGTCATCCCTGGACACACGATCACCATGTCGTCATACCCTGGAAAGCTGGTCTCGTGGGACAACTTCTACCTCACGTCCGCAGGACTGGTAAGTTGGTTTTGAACGGGTGCGAACCCACTTAACCGGAATTCGAAATATGTATTTGATTAAATCACACGCATACGTGCATGAGTGAATCCTTCACCCTTAAGGCTTTCAATCATAAATTCTAGTTTGAAAAGTTTTATGATATATGCATATATACATATAATCACGTAGGTAGAGATGAGTATTTTCAGACAGGGAGCGCTTTTTAACAGCAAAGCTGTTTAAGCCGAGCATTAGTCCGTCCGTCGTGGACGAAAACCCTCACGGGCGATGGCGTCACCTCGTGTTGCCTAGCAATCCCTGGCGCATCTGTGGATAGCTTCGCGCTCGCTTGGCTATCTCGCTATGTAGCCCTTGCGTGGAAAGGCCGGCTACTTGGCTCAGAAAAGCTGGGCATAGCTTGCTCTTGTGGCGCAAGGCTACAGATACAGCGGAGATGATCGGCACCTAGCTGGTCCTGGCCCAAAGCTGAGCATAATGGCTACCACCCGATATCGTGGATTGTGGAGCGCGACTTTCACCACCTTCATCGTGGATTGTGAAATGACAATCATCATTCTAGAGCACTACGGGCGCTTTGTCGAAGGTAGTAGCAGACGCTCTCCCCACCCGGCGCCAGCGCAAAAAGGCAATGAAACGATGCGCGCGTCGAAGCTTCCCGCCGCATCGCCGCTCGCACCCCCCTCCCACCTGTCCCTCTCTCTGCGCTGCGCGCGCCGCGCAGTCAGTCGCTCAGTCGTTCCCGCCACCGAGCGCAGTAGACGCTCTCCCCATCCGCTCCCCATCCTACCACCTTCACGAAAGCCAGCAGCGAGATCAAGCGCATATTCATATTTGGCGTGTCTCCCGGGTTAAGATTTTACTCGGGAAAAGTAACCATGCATATTACAGCACGAAATAAATGCTGAATTCCGGCCTTATTTGTGGCGGCCAGTAACTTAAAAGTGATATGTTAGCGGCTCAAGCAATAACTCATAAAGTTTGAAGTTTATTTATCACCACTGCAAGTATACATATTTCGTGCAGCTGTTCAACGGTAAGCGATGGCCAAAAGGCTAGTGAATGCCTGACAATGCAGCAACCCCGCCCAGACCACGATACTGCCCAACACTCTACATGTCTGTCTAAAGCATAGATGTATAAACACAATACATAACACAGTGAAAATACAATAAGTACAGTAAATACAGTGGGAAAGTTGCAGCTACTTTAATTCAATTATTAAATAATTAATTATATACTGGTGAAAATATACTGACTGTAGGTCACATTCCTAGCGCTAATACACGGTTGATGGGATTTTTTCAGAACTCTCTCTTTTTTAATATTGGTCCAAGCTAGCTGGAATATCTTGGACAGCGAAACGCATTTAGATGGAGGTGAAGTGCTAGAGACCCGTGCACTGTGCGATGTCAGTCCACGTTAAAAACTCCAGCTCATCGAAATTTCCTGAATCCTCCACTATGGCGTGTCTCATAATCATATCGTGGTTTTGTCATGTAAAACCCCAACGATTATTATTATTAGTTTCGCAAATACAAGAAACTACGGCAGGCGTTAGAATAAAAGTTCCCACGGCAATGTCGATAGAAACTAGTTTCTGAAGATAGATGCTGTGATTTTCGGATACTGTCTCCTCGAAAAAGCAGTAAACCTCAGCAGACATTTTGCGCTCACTACAAAAGTGCTATATTCCAACTTAGCTCCTCTGTTGCGGCCATCGATGATTGTTCGTTGTACCTCACAAAAAGAAGATCGTGGCCTCTCCTCCAATTCGAAATCTGTGCTGCGTGCAGGCCATCACAGAAACTTCAATCGTGAACGACAACAATGACCTCTGGAACTATGTGGTTCCGGAGAGTGGTCCTTTCAGCTGGGTGAGTGCCGCTGTGGCATGCCGCCTGGCTACCTCAGGCTTGGAGTGGGTCCGTCTCCTTGGAAGGGAGAACGGCGGAACGTGAGTAGAACGCCGCAATGACATTATTGCAACAGAGTAAATTGCAGTTATGGCAAGTGTCACGTTTCTTCGTTATGTTTTCCCGCTGTGAGCATGTCACAGAAATGCATTTTAACAGTGAAGTGTTTTATGCCGGGGTCCGTCAGGACTTCACTCGCATCAATTCGGTCACGGATGTGACGTTGGTAAAATGCACACCAACAGATTACAAAGAAAAACCAGAACAAAAAAGTTTGGTTTGTTTGGCTGACCTGGGAGTCGAACGAGGAGGAGCGATGTGAGGGTTAGGAGATGGGAAAGGAGGAGAGAGGCCAATATAGAAAGAGATATAGGAGGAAAGAGACATGAAAGAAAGAAGAAGGAAGACCAAGAAGAATGAAAGAACTCAGTCTGCGTTCGCGTACCTGGTGGCACTTGCTTGCCAGATCTGCTGTTTACTCACATTGCGGTGGCGTGAAACTGGCTTTAATTTTTTTACTCCGTAACCATTACGGCAGTTTCTATAAGACATCGTAAGCTTTTTTTGGTTTACACTCTTCATTGTCCTTGATTAATAGAAACAAGACGATGCGCCTGCTGGTTTACGTGAAAATAATTCCACTCTACCCTGCTGTCGCATGCAGGTGCAACAGCCAGGTGCTCGTCTTGGATTACAACCTCTTCGTTCCTGGGAGACCCATTGCTGACGGGACCCTTTGGATTTACGAACAACTTCCGTGGGTTCATTATTGTTATTACTATTGTTAATAATATTTTCCTGTTGAGTGCACAAGGGCCCTTTTTTACAAAATTAAAGGCTGATAACTATTCTTATTTTTCTCATTTCCATTAGAAACATTACTGCGGCACGGTAAACAATTGAGTAATGTAAGTGTGAGACGCTGTTATTTATTTTGCCACCAAGGAAACGCTAGTTATTTTATGCAAGTGCTTTTCAAATTCACAGTGCTGCACTTTGTGCGACACTCCTGCAACCGCGGTAGTTTGATGACAGAATTATTGAATGGCCACCTAAAACATCCAATGTCCGCTATGATCGCATGCAGCCTGCACGAAATACCTGCATATGTTTTTTACTGTGATAATAATTTCATCGTCTAACAACCGAAATACATAATCGATCTTTGCCATCTGGTTCGTACCATTTGGTCCCAGCGGTGAAACCATGCTGTTTTAAGGGCAGTCTCAATTCATAGACGCTGTACTGATTATTCACATGAGTAATGCACGTATGGCTATGCGTAAATGTCTCCACAAATGGCTTGAAGTTATGGCTACCTGTAAAACACCCAGGGACAGCATGGCAAATCAGTGCTCTGGCAATGGCACCAGCAGTCTTTCATTGACTTTCCAATGTAGCTGAAATTAATATACACAAATAGTTACTTCAACAATTGGCTCTTGTGTCGTGACTTGGTCTATAACAGAGCATTTATTTGCTACGGAGAGTGGCTTGTCGTTCCACAAATGCAAAGTTATTACTGAACCATTCCCATTTTCCAGCGAATGAACTCGTCGTAATGGCGTAACGATTGAGTGGTTGAAAGGTGGCAAGCCATTACAAAGGAATCAGCTACGATTCATCATTATCATCATCAGCAGCAGCAGCAGCAACAAAGACGCTGGCCTTTAAAGAGCTCCTACGATGATAATGGCTTTCGCCCTCGAGTCGTCTTAGGCAAATTCATAAGAGACCCTGCGAGTTCTTAATTATAATTACATCATTTGAAATACATTTAGGATACACTGCGGTCAACGAAAGACCATATGCTCAAGTGTCGCCCTTGTGTTGCCCTTCACGTTCATAATGCTCCATGCATCTCCTGCAGGAAAATGACGCGGTATGAAGACGTTAGCCGAGACCTTCGCAACAACAAGTACTGGGCAAGCTATAACATCGCGTAAGTTTCTTTCACTTCCGATTTAAATAAATTATGCGGTACGTTAATGCGCGCGTGGCGACAGATATTCGTGTGAAGTTGCAGGAATTCTGGATGCAAGACGTCAAGTTTATAAGCGTACATAAACAGTATGCCATGTCATTCTCGTGTATCGCTTTACACCGGACGCTTACTGAACTTGCCAAACAGGCCCCAATACAATCCCGTTTACTGAAAAACAAGCCACCTTTCATACGGAGCCAATCGTTATTTAAAAGAAGCTAAATAAGAAAAATAACAGCGTTGTATAATCCCGTTTTTCATTAACAGTTATTCTCGAACGCACCACAAATTCACATTTTTTAAAATAAACTACCTTTTAAAGAAATTACCTTTTTTAAATGAAACTACCGTGACATTAGTTGAGCTAAGGGTCATTAGCCATTTATCACACCAGCAGGTAATAGTGTTAAGATCGTTGTGAAGGATCTGATGGTCATCAGTATTTTTTATAACCCGGTAGACAACGCAGTCATCGGCAAAGAGCCCTACACTGGAAGTTATGTTAGTGCTAATGTTGGTAATGTAAATTAAAAATAGTAATGGGCCCAGGACGCTACCTTGCGGTACACCAGATATTACGTCAGTGAGAGAAGAAAAGTTATTTGCGACTATGATTGGAGGCGACAAGATAAAAAAATTCTAATCCATGACAAAGTTAGGCTGTGAATTCCAAGGGCTGATAATTTTGCAATAGGACGACAATGTGCTACGCGGTAGAATGCTTTAGAAAGAAAGATCCAGAAAGATGCAGTCAGTTTGAGACATGCAATTCCCTCCGCATTGCATGCCTGATTGCACGTCAAAAAAGGCGACAAGTGTCATCGGCCGCCGAGTAATCTGATCATCAGCGGAACGCGTCGTCTTTTATACATCAGTCATCGAACCTTCCAGCGTTATCGGTGCTGCTCGCGTAAGTTCTTGAATAAACTTGACTCTTCGTACCCTACGCGTAATCTTAACAGAATGATCTCAAACAATGGCGAAGCTTCCCAAACATTGTGGCGCGGTCTGTGCTAACACACAATGCGGCACGGTCTGAGCGTTGCTAACAGTCTTTGTGGGTGAAACCTGAATACATCAAAATAAAGGAATAAACGCGCGTGGCAATATCTAGCAAACGCGGACCCGGGTTCGAACCTAAGCACCGCAGTGAAAATTTATTTTCTAGCCGGTTATTTCTTTATAGTGGCGGTCGTCTTTTGTGACAGACAGACAGACAGGCGGACAGTTCTCTTGCCGAGTTCGCATAGAATTGCTTACGCACAAAAACAAAACTCGCGATATTATCTCAAGGGTCACAAGACATGCGCTTTCTACTCCAATTTAGCTACACTATTTAGGAGCCGCGCATTCAGCACAGGACACAGGGGGCTTTAAATTTTAAAAAAAAGCTCCTGGATGAATCTTGTTATTAGCTAGGGCTTGGAATTCAGGGGCCCTTGCCCTATCGGGAAAATTGCGGCAAACGAAGCTTGGCGTCTACGTGCTACTTTTCTTTCTTTCTTTCTTTCTTTCTTTCTTTCTTTCTTTCTTTCTTTCTTTCTTTCTTTCTTTCTTTCGCAATGCGCAATGAACCCTCACACTGTTTCCTTCCTCCTTACCGGAAATTCAACCTTCATTCACGTGCATAGCAGCGCAGCACTTCTGTTGATGCTGGCAACAACGACAGTGATGCGTTAATATCCAGGCAGCAGTGAGTGCGGCAACGTTAAATGACAAGTCACTGCAAAAAAAGATCAGATTGCCATACCAGAAAAAGTTGATCGTCGTCAAATCCACCATCCAGACAGAAGCAATTATTGGAAAACGGCGTATACAAATACGCGCGTCACCGGGGCCCCTTCGAGGGCGACATTTCTGTACGCCTGCCGACGCCGGGTTTTGCGCATAAGACGCCGAAATTGGTGTGTTATAAAATGTTGGCTTAAAAAAAGCTGAATTATGCCGGTAACTGGCAGCTAGAAAGTGCATAGCAAGTTGAGCTCGGTGTAATGTTTTTAAGTGCTAAAGAACGTTTTCTTTGTTTTTCGCAGCTATTTCAGTGATGTCTTCAACCTCAGCGGACAACTGCCGAAAGTGCAGAGGTACGGTAACTTCTATACGTACGAGAACGCCCCACGTGCTCAGATCTTCCGGCGGGACCACGTAAAAGTCAAAGACATGAACTCTATGATAAAGCTAATGAGGTAAGTGTGCGGACCACTATAATCACTGAGACCACGTTTTATTTCTCAGCCTGGCGCATAGCTCTGACGTTTCTATTGGCTGCAGAACGGGGAAAGCTGCCGCATGCTCACTTTTGAGCTAATTAAAGCAGTGCTGGCCGGTTTAGAAGAATGGCAGAACCTGAAGTATCAGTTGACATTTAAAATGTCGCTTTGCCACTTTTATGCATTCACTAAATCAAACAGTTAATTGCTTGAAATCTCCTTCGAGGAAGCAGCGCGAGTGTTCTTGGCCCAGCGCAGGGACGAAGAAGGCGTTGCAGTTCTTTCTCTGATCGATAAAGCGTGTTTGTTTGTCGTGCTCCGTGTCCTCATCGATCCCACGTCGTTACACTGGTGGAGGTGCGGGGTAAGCTTCATGCCTGGCACTCCATCGCGGAGTCGACAATCGAGCCCGGAATCGCCACCAGGCGTCGAAACACCGGTCCACCAATTCAGTCGCCGTCTGCTAGTCGCCGTCATGACCGTGTACCTCGCACCCAACCTGTCTATCGGGGACGTCAAGTAGTTTATAAACCCTGCGTTACGTGACTACGACAACAAATACAAGAACCGTCCGTTTGTGCTGATTGGGGACTTCAACTTGGACCTCATTGCCAATGACTGGATTGTGCAGCACATGCTTTCCAAGTACGCACTCAGATGTATCCATATGTAACCTACCACGATCCGAGGGACGTGCATAGACTTAGTGTTTGCAAACTTCCCACTGCAGCCAGTACAAGGACCTCTCTCGCTTCATTTCACGGACCATAAAGCCGTCATAATGAAGGGACCTCGCAATCCAGCCGCCATGACAACGACGAAATGAAAAGAACAAACGAAGAAACGAAACAACAAATGAACAAGAACAAAATAAAAGTTGATTTTGTATAATATACGCACAGTCTTACGTCTTGCTAATGATGTTGTGGGCCAACTTTCACGGGAGAGGTTTACCGATGATCTCCCCCTCTCGAGCTTCGCCCACTTATCATTCATTCCGTGGATCTGGCGTGATTTTTTCATTTACTTATTACATGCTTCAGACCCTTAGGCCCAAACAGGTGGGCAGTTTCAATGTCACAGACATATTGCAAAAAGCCCCATAGAAATCTGTCATGAGATTAATGTGATTAGCGGACGTAATGAACAAAAAATGTCAATAATGGAACACGTTTCGACATCACTGTAGTAAGATGTGTTACAACAAAATGAATACAAAGAACAACGCAATCTGTTTCACTATTTAGACCTATAATAGCGCTTTATTAGCAGAGATGTGAGAATACCAGTGGTGCAACGGTGCTAATTTAGTGTAGAAGGAGTTAACAAGAGGGAGCAGGAATATATATATATATATCAAAACGTTTATTGAGGGAAAAAAGAAAAGAAAAAAGTGTTTAGGGAGCGGGTGGGTGGGGCCCCTATTCCAGGGCTCCACTGGCTTGAGCGGCCCGCCGCGCCTGGTCGAGGAGTGCTAGTTGCACCACCCGAACCCCGCTGGCGAGCAAAGTCTCCCACTGCTCCCTTCCGGAAATTTTGCCGGCTATTTGCGGCGAGTTAATTTCGGGTGGCCTGTTCTGGCAATCCCACGTTATGTGGGCGAGAGTGGGCCTGCCTCCGCACCACGGACAGCTATCGCTGTACATTGTGGGGTGAATGGCATGTTTCAAAGAAAGGTTCGGATATGTATGTGTTTGTATACGGCGCCAGTCGTAAGAGTCCCGCCCGGATAGATCAGGGTGGGGTGGACTGTACTGTCGTCGCTCAAGCCGTTGGTGCTCAAGGATGTCTCGCGGTAAGAAAGGGCTTAGGCATACTGAGAAGACGCTTCAGTTATCCGTTACAGTCTGAGACCATACCTTGAAACTTTGAATGCTTTGAAGTGTCAGTTGTAGTGAAATAAGGTGTTCAAGAGTTGAGCCTAAAGGTTTTTTAACTGTGCTAACAAACACGGACCAAAGAAATATGGTAGGAAACTGGACGTGCATCATCTTCTACCCTGTTCTTTGCGCGCGTGTTGTTAGCCGAGTGAGAAATATTTAAGATGAACGTCAACCAAGTAGCCGGACTTGGTGCTCTGCTTCAGTGTTAAGCAGTCAGTGTGATTGTGTCTTGTGGGTCAATATATACAGGGTGTGTCAAGAAATGTGCCCGTAATCCTAAAAAATCAGGGAAAGGTGATATTTGTTTTATGCCTTCACAATTACTTCTCTTGTAGCCGCAGCCATATTAAACGACCCCTGACAGCGAAATTTTTGTTTGTGACTTTTTTAATGTAATTTGTAGCCTTGTGTCCGGTAATGCAGAAAATGAATCGCAAGAGCTCACGTAAATAGTTAATGCTAACGTCATTAATTGTGACCAATTTTAGCGTCACTTCAAAACGCCTGCCTGAAATCGTGAGAAACTAACGCCCCACAGCGGGGCAGCGCCTGAGACCACGTGCGCTCAAGCTTCGGTGACGCTAAAGGCGCATTTTTCGAATCGCGGGACCTGCGCGCGGTGATGAATGTAACAATGACGGTGTTATGAGCGTGTCTCCCTCAGAAAAAAGAAAAGCATTACTAGCGGAAGCAGCCAAAACCACCTTGAGAGCAGCCCTACAACAAAGCGAGAGGGGCAAGTAACAACAGCCCTCATGGGTGCCAGTCGTGGTTTCGTGTGCGCCCCGTGAATGTTCGGCGACGTCGACAATACTAACTTTTTTGTTTGTGGAACGCTTCTGTCTACGTCATACTAGTGGCGATGTCGCGAGGTGCTGAATAATATTGTAACATATAACATATAATAATATTGTAACATATATAATATGTAACATATATTATATTGTAACCTATAATATGACATATAACAATATCTCGGGTTTGACGTCCCAAAATCACGATATGATTATGAGAGACGCCGAAGTGGATCTTGGATATGATCCATGACAGACCAACAAGCCGTAGTGGAGGGCTCCGGAAATTTCGGCCACCTGGGGTTCTTTAACGTGCACCTAAGTCTAAGCACACGGGCCTCAAACATTTTCACCGCCACGCGAGGTGCTGAAAACTCAGATGAGTACTTCCGCTTACTTTAAAACCAAATTAAAATATCCTAATTGCAACGTTCGTTAGTCATAGTCGGTCAGAAGTGCCCACGCATGCAAGACTATCAAGCAACGCGAGCATCTCGAGTTTCCAAATTTGGTGTCAGGGGTCCTTTAACATGGCTAAAGACATTATTTGAAAGCTCTTCATGCGAAAAAGCCGTTGCAGCCTTGAGACTTCGAAAAATCGGCCTCTAGTAACAATTACGAACTAATCAATTTTACCCATTTTCAGCGGTGAAACCGAAACCGGAATGCGGAAGAGCGCTACTGCCATATTCTTCCGAGACGTCCAGAATAAGTGCGCGACCTGCGCCTCTGTAATCGTTGTCTTGAACAGTGACGTCATTCTGGTGGTCTGCTTGTGGCGCTAAACAGTGCTTCGGTTTCGGTTTCGCCGTTGAATTTGGTTGAATTTCCTTACGCCACAATAATTACTAGAGGCCGCTTTTTCTATATCTCAAAGCTGCGATGGGTTCTTGGCATGAAGGACTTCAATTATCCTCTTTGACATAACAACCTAATTCCACTAATTAAAACGTTAATTAAATTAACTTCCTTAATTAATGTCCCAAATGATGTCCTTAACCTTGTTAAGATGCCTGCAGCTACCGAAAAAGCATTGGTGAAGGCAGCGAGCAAATCTCGCATTTTCCGTTTTTTTTAACATTTTGGACACATTTCTGGAAACAACCGGTATGCGTTCGAATGCGAAGAACAATTTGGCACTTGAGTTAATGTCATCAGACAGGATTTTACAAATATGAGTAATTCCTTTTGGCTCACTGACTGCTGCATAACTGAAAAAATACCGCCCGCCACGGCCATTCATTTGTTATCGCGTTTCGATACTAAGAGCAAGGTAGCGTGTTTTCGTCTCCGTCACAGTTAATTGTCGCAATCGAGGGAGAGCGGTGTGCGCAAATATTCCAGCACCGTACATGATTTCGGAGTGTTACATTCTGTTTCGGAGTGTTACATTCTTTGTATCCCAGCGTCCACTTATGTGGACAGAATATATTCGAGAATTAGGACTAAGCTAGCCAACGCCTTGCCTTAAAATCGATTTGAAACGCGGGCATTACTCCTGCATGGAGTAATGCGAACATTTCAAATCTGTTTTAAGGCAAGGCGTTGGCGAGCTTAATCAAAATTTGCTAGTACGTTCTGTCCAGATATGCGGACGCTGGGATAACGACCATACTGTGTTCTTGCAGATACAACGACTTCAAGAATGACCCGCTCTCACGCTGCAATTGCTCGCCACCGTACAACCCAACCTATGCCATTGCTCCGCGCTACGACCTCATAGACCCGCACGGGACGTACGACATACCGGGGATGTACCCCAGAGGTGTGGGAGGCATCGATGTTAAGGTAAGAGCTTCCCAAATAGCCATAGCAAATATTATTACAATGCTGTAAAAATCAGCTCTCTATCGCGTTAAGATGACGCCACTTTTTTATTGCGCAGTGCCTAACACTTATCAAAATTATACAGTCTGTTCGGTGCTATTCGTAACGTTAAATATAGGCCTTCATGCTGGTGACAAATCATCAGTTTCAGCAAACTCATCCAGCCAACTGAAATATGTTAACACCTGCTCTTCTACAGTATAGACTAATCTCTGGTGTGTATACTACAATATCTCCTACAAATAAACCAAATTCTGATATGAAGCGACGTGCGCGAACTTCCTGTTCTTTTATAGTGCAATGTGGTATATGCTTCTCACGCGTTTTGGGGCCGCTGCGTATGACTGGACGTAATTGATCGCAAAAATAACCGCGTTGTTAGCCGATTTTATCTCGCCTGCGAATTTTTCTTTAAGTATGAGTTTGGTTTCGCCAGTGACAGTCTTCTATTTCTCGTGAATTTAGATATGTTTAACTGGTGACGATACCATACTATTACACAGGGGTGAGACAGATTGCTGGTTAACACCACTGACTAAATACTCGAGAATATTGAACGGATGCAGCAACTCATGTAAAGATGGAAATTAACACAATCACAAAGGAAAGTTAAAAAAGGATAGAGGCAGTATTAGAGGACACAGGCATGCGTGTCGCACGTACTACTGGCCGTGACCACACGCAACTTGCACTGACCAGAGAGCGCTTGGACATTTATTCATAGCGTCGCTCACACCCGCGGCTAGGAAAACGATTGCAATTATACGACAATTTAAGCGACAAGGACCCGAGTCGAGTTGCAGAATTCGTCTGAATGCTCACGGTTGTGGCTGGGCACAAGAAAGTTCGGGCTAATAATCTCGACAGCACTTATGCCTAGAAAAAAGGGGCGTGCCTAATTATGCGCACCGAACCCTCTCTGATAATCAAGCAGGCTAGGGCCGCAAGCAGACACACATGAGTACAAAAGTGTAACTGGAACGCCGGAGAAAGTACTTACAAACAACTGAAAATTTTTATTTTGGAAGAAACTTCCTTATTTACATGGAATGAGTGTGCGTCATTTTATTTCGTTTCTCCTGAAACAAAAAAAATCACTTGTCAGTAAGCGCTGTGTCATGTTCTTCCTCAGACTCCGTTCATGTTGCACTTTTCCCACCATGAACTAATTCGCCAGTTCCGTAAACTGTCCCGCCGCCCCGCGGCCGTCGGCGGAATTTATTTCAAACCGCAGGTAGAATTACTGTATATGCTACCTTTAGGTAGCAGAGTTGCGCATAACTTTTCCTTGGCCGCTAGCGCCGCTATTCGTTGAGTGCCGTCACGTGGTGCAAAATGACGTCAAATGTTCAAATCCACGCGGTGAAGCCAACTTTACGTACGCGACGGCACGGCGTCGGGCACGTAAACAAGGCTTTCGCCTTAATTATTAGAATGTGTACTACACAGAATGCGCGGTTCACGTGGACGTTTGAAATGAGTTTGAAGCTACTTTTCTGCGCCACTTGCTCGAACAGTGAAGCAGTGGCGAATTATGGTTAATGACAAATGACACTTTGTCAGTGGTCGCCAGCGAAACCGCACGCGCAGTATTTCGTCGGCTGGCATCGGCGGCCAAAATCCATTTTTATTGTCAGCCATACGTGCGTGAAGTTTCCTTCAAACGCCCTTCAAGACAAAGATTTCTCGCCTTACGTTCAGGGGAGAAAACCTCGTGTGCATGCTGAAAGTAACCGCGCCGCTTATCGTTGCAAAGTACTACGCGTAGAAAAGCGAACTTTTGAGCTGTTCGATCGTAGCATGCATCTGAAAGCTGTGATGGTGGAATCGGCCCACCGCTGTAAAATTTTCTGTGGAGGCGATACCTGCGATTCATTTATGGTACCTATGAACTAACTTTTCAATCGCCTAATTCAAATTTCATTGACTCTGTCACCTTTAGTACACTTCATGCACTTTGATTCACTTTAATTCTCACTTGTTTCACTTCATTCACATTTGGTTCTGCGTATGAGCCACTGCTCGACGCCCTGCAGTGCATTGGCCGAACGCTGCAAAACTGTTGTTCTTCGCATCGTTTTGTTCGCGGACACGATCCGTTAGAACCTGTAGCAATACACTGCTTGGCTGTAAAAGTGGAAGCTTGCTCAGCGCGTGCGAATAATTCTGCGGCAAGTCGCCCGCACCGGAACATCGCGCCGTATTTGTCTCCTGCGCGCGCGACGAGCGGTTTCACTGCACAGCCGTTGAACATAATGGCGGACCTATGCGCAACTCTGCTGCCTAAAGGTAGCATATACAGTAACTCTAACCGTAGGCGGACCACAGTGACCGCTGGTGGTGACTCGTCGTGTCGTCGTATCACCGCCGCAGTGTTAGTCGTTTGTTTTTGCTCATCATTTGTGAAATGTGAAAGAAATGAAAAGCAGTCGCATCTTCTGCGCGCCACCATGGGCTCCGCTAACTGAAGCGAGCCTCAATTCCTTCCTATATATATGCGGCAAAAATTGAATAAATTACACTATGGACAAAATGGGTGCTGTGTATTTCCTCGGCAGTACTTTTTGAACCCAGGTAGACAAAGCAAACGAAATGTGCTTGCTTATATAAATCGACGCTTCTGTTTTCTTGCAGCCCGCCACGGTGGTATAGCAGTTACAGTGCTCGTCTGCTGACCCGAAGGTCGCGTGCTCGATCCCGGCCGCGGCGGTCTTATTTCGATGGAGGCGAAATGGTAGAGGCCCGTGTACTTAGATTTAGGTGCACGTTAAAGCACCCCAAGTGGTCGAAATCTCCGGAGCCCTCCACGACGGCGTCTCTCATAATCATATCGTGGTTTTGGGACGTAAAACTCCAGATATTATTATTGTTTTCTTGCGGAGATTTGATTCGCTGCTACCAAAATTGTAGCTTGCAACAAAGTGTTCGGTAGGTAAACAACGACGTGGCCTTCATCCCTGGTAAATGCGAGGACGAGCGCAAAAAGTATTCTGCTTGCATCAACACGCCCGTGTGTGCTGCCGGGACGTCTCGTTTCGCCAGAAACGCATGTTTACATTCTTGGTGCACGAGCTGCGCACTTGTGGCCAGCGCAACTAGAACACAACAGCACTACCATAAAAACTACCTTGTTTATAATGCTTAACGTATGCTTTGTCCCAGCTCTGTAGAGGAATCCTACAGTAACTAAAAGTATAGCAGAGTGTTAGACGTACCTAACCGGGTTTCAGCAGCATCAGCGCCCAGTGTGCCACCGCCATTGGGTTTTCTCTCCAGATGCATATGTTTATGTTCTCGGCTGCACCTTATGCGGCAACACATAGCCAACATCAAGCTGCCGACAATCTGCAATCGTGCATCCTCGCCAATCGAACGATGAAAGAGGATAACTGCACTAGCGAAAAATAGAACAAGCCCTTAATATTTTGGATGCGCAGCATCTTCTGAGCGAGCTAGATCTGGTGGCGTCCGCGCTCCACTGCGCTGCAGCCGCTGCAGCCGCGCACTCTCCTCCTTTACGCAGGCATAAAGGAGGAGAGTAAATAAAATTTTGAAGGGGCTCCTGCTGTCGCGGGTCACAACGCACCTAGTTCATTAATTAAATACGCGCGAACGGGCCGTATATTTACGAGTGCTGGTATGATTGCCGACATCTAAAAACTTAACTCACAATCATTCAGTGTTTTTTCCTGACGTTGCTGCGGCCCTGAGAAAGAATAAATGAAAATATAGGCCAGCATTCTTTTGTCCCATGCTAATTTTCCATGCTTTCTGGTGATACGAATTTCGGATGATACGAATATTTTTGGTAGTCCCGTCAGATTCGTATCACCGAGGTTTCACTGTATGCACATGTAAAATAAAAAAATTTCGAGAGAGTTTCAACCCCCCCTCAACACCCCCCCCCCCCTGGCTACGCCCTGGATCGCTGCGCGTGCTAGGCCTGCCGTCGATGGTTCCTGAAGCAGAGAGGAAACGCCCCGCTCGTTTTTCGTCAGGGGAAGGAGCTTAAAGGGGCGTCGTGATGGTGGGGTGGGGTGGGTAGTTGCGGGAAATTGCGTAGCTCGAGCAGCAACTGTGAACTTTGATAATAAGGGCGCGGTCACGAGAGCTGGCACGCGCGCTATCTCGACAGACATCAGTAGCCGGCTCATATACGTGCTGTCCTCTCACCGCTTACTTCGCTTTAAGACGACAGACAGCACGAAAACCACTTCGCTACCTGTAGCGGCCGTATTCGCCTAAATCAACGTTTTGTAAGTTACGCGACATCAGATCCAAAAGCGGTAGCTGTAGCCTTACTTCGTATAATATTCCAATTTGTTGCTATCGCATTTATTGCTTCGCCCCTGCGGCGAAATTGTTTCCTTCGTAACTATTTGAGTTCAGTCAATGAAATTTAGTTATTAGTATTTTATTTCTGTCATGCGTGTGTAGCTTTGTGCTGGCCGAACCAGTCGATACGCTGCAACTAGCTCCACTGTTTCATTGTCCTCTCCCCACAGGTGACTAACTACTCGCTGTTCACATCACGGGAATTTGTCGGCGTCAGTGGGCCCACCTGGGACGACCAACCACCATTCCAGTGGAGCAGTAGCGGTTTACCGGACAGCCACGTCGGTCACCCCGACAGGTGGCAGTTCGGGCCGGTAATCCACAAGTGGGCCGAGGCGAGGGTTCAGTGGTCCGACAAGCTACGGAAGTCTAATTATAACTCCGCAGCGGTTCGTGGCTCTTGGATCGTCCACTTGGTGCTACTATGTGCCGCGTCATCGCTGTGGAATCTACTCTTGCCTATGTCTAGTTAGTTGAGCTTAATAGATTTGCTGGCTGTCGAGGATTGAACGTATATTCGTGTCGTAATAAACTACGGGGGTCGCGGTCTGCCCCACAAGGCTTGGATAGCTTAAAATCTTTATACAAACGCAGTTTTAGTTATACAGGTATGCGGCTGTGTTTAACATGAGATGTTCACATATACCTGAGTGCAGGTAGGAAGGTAATTGACTGTTTGCACATGTCCGTTACTCAATGGCCCTTCTCTGAGAGAGCTGCGAAATAGTTTTATTGCGCGGATAAACAAGGGGCTGCAAGATCTCCCTTTGCTGTGATTACCAGGGTTGCCACTGACTTTCGAGTAAATGTCGCCAATCGACGAGCAAAGTCGCCAAAAGTCGCCATTTTTTGACAAATTTCGCCAAGAAAGTCGCCATTCTAGATAAGTGCGGCATACGTAGTAATACAAAAGTTCCACTCACGTATAGCCCCGTAGAATACAGTACCATCCAAGATCCTTAAATTATGTTGACGTTCCTCAGTGTCAGTTGTATCGCCCGCTTCACCATGGGAATGCACGGTGCTCCTTCTCCGACTAGCCGCAAGAAGTGCGCGGTCGCGCAAGGGTGAACGAATGAAACGCTCATATATCCTTCCATTCCTATCCGGCCGTTAAAGGTAAAAGTGTGGTAAAACTTGGGCGAAAACAGTGAAAGCGTTGTTTGTAGACAGCTTTACGTACCCTTGTATGAATTAAAAAAGCCACAGTTTCGCCGCAACGGCGAAGCAATGATTGCGATAGCAATAAATTGTAATGTAACGCGAAGAACGGAAAGCAGCTCGAAATTGCCAGCTCGTCGGTTGAGCCCAAAGGACGCACGAAAAGAACGCACACAGGACGAGCGCGAACTAATGCGTCACAGCTCGACACTTGAAGCGCACTGCTCAAACATAAAGCAGGACGCACGAAACAAACGAACAGGTACACACAAGACGAGCGCGAAGTAATTGTCACAGTTGTTACTTATTTCTGTTCGAACAGCGCGCTCCTTTTGCAAACGCGGCCGCTGCAGCGAGCGAAGCGAAGCACCTCATCGGCCGCCCCTTCTTTCCTTGAGATAAGCGCACGAAAGCGACGACGCCCTGTAGAGCGAACAGCAACGGCGTTCGCAGGGGCGGGGCGACGATCGTTAAAGCGCGCAACACGCGCGCACGTCGCGCCATCTATGTGGCCACTAAGAAAGCATGTTGAATTACATGGTATATATAAATAGCTCGCCGTTAGCAGGCTGAGAGACGGTGCTGTCGTGGCCTAACGTCTAACGCGCCGGGCTGCAAAGCGAGAGGTCGCCCGTTCGATTCCGCGTCTCGGAAAGAATTTCTTAATTATTTTTCTTTCTGGCCTTTCTATATATATACATACTTATACATATACGGTGAATGACGGCGACGGGGACGGACATTTTCCAGCCGAGACTGTCCATATAACTGCTATCGCAATAAAAGATTAAAAGGTCTATTGAAGGTTAAACGACAGAATTCTTACAGGAACCGATCGTTCGTGAGTCTTACACCTTTTCAGTGTGAACTAATATGATGCTAGACGCCACCAACTTTTTCTTATAGTCACTTATATCTACAGGCGTCAATCCGATGCGGTATTAATGAACAGGTAGATAATTCAAAATGTTATAACAATTGTTTTCAGTGCACACGCTTGGAAATACATTGGAAAATGCCTCAATAAATATTTTTATTGCACAAATAGCCACGTATCCGCCTCTCTTCCCTATTCCAAAACAATCTTTACGAGCTGGATTGGGGGTACTGCAACAGTGAATAAGTCGCCAAGCTATTCAGTACAGTTGGAGCTTTGGCGGAACAAATGGTCGGAAGACGCGGCCAACCCGTCGTCTAGCCCCTTCAGAAGCGAAACTTTAGATAAGCTTAAAGCACCTAAAGCCATAAACTTATAGTCAAACACTGCCGCCTCGCTGTATGCAAGCCAGTCCGCTGATATATACCGCTGACTTACATGTTGCTAGAATGTCGCTAGGGGACGCTGCAGTACCTCCTGCATCTAGATGAATTGAGGAGATGCACACGAGTTACAGGATGGACATGCCGAATGACGCGTAATGTGCACATTCTACTCCTGGGTCTAAAGCCAAGAAAAATACAGAGAATGTTGCCGCTCATTCATTGGGAAAACACTGAGCTTAGGATGCATAACTCAGTGAGAGCTAAGCCGAAAATCTCCAAACATTCGCCATGTCGCCATTCATAACTTTAGGTCGCCACGGGCCTCTCAAATTCGCCAATTTGGCGAAAAGTAGCCACCATTGGCAACCCTGGTGATTACCTCTACGGCAACAACTCAAGGAATGACGTCAGTTGGGCTAGTTACCCAGCGATCTCTGGCGTGGACCAGCTCCAAATTCATGTACTTCTAACTCAAATTTCCGTACCCTATTATTCACTGTGTGTACTTGCCGAGGTAACAGTGGATTTATACTAACGAATATGCGAATGTATCGAAGTATCTTAAGATACAATTGGATAGTATCGCATCGGCAACAATACCTGCGGCAGTGCCTTGCATCTGTATCGCAAATGTTTCTTGCCCGAGTGGCTTGTATATTATCGCGATACAATTTCAAAGAATTTTTGCCCAGCCCTGACAAAGAGTAATGATTAACATTGACAAGACACAGGCCTGCTGGCCAGTCATAACCTCTGAAAATTAGGAGCTAGGATTACTAATGTCTGTTCCGTTGAATAAAGCTCACATTGTATTTTTTCGCACACAATAATAACGGATTTTAGAGCCATCAACGTGTATTTTGTTTACATATGACCGCACCCTCATCGCAGCTTCGCACAACTCAAACTGCGTACGGTAGGCCACTGTGTATAGAATGCACACAAGAAATTCAACGCGTATACAAAAGAAAAAGGAAGTGGGGACGGATAGTTGTGAAACCACACTTGTGATGCATAGACTACTTCTTCCATACGCTGCTTTTACAGCTACAACAAGCTTGTACTGAAAACAGTGTTGCAAAATGAACCCAGCATGCAAGGAAAAGGATTGACCGTGCACCACTAAATTCTTCTATTTTCCCGCTCACAGCTGCTAAATATTGAATACAAAAGACAAAACACATGATTCTTTGTCCCCAACGTGAGATCACACAAAGCGATAGCCGTTTTCACCACTTATTTATTGCTGTCAGCACAGCGGCCAAGTAGCAAGACCGAGTTCGGATCGAAGCGGAGCGGACGAGTCTGCATGGGTGCTGGCATGTTGATTTGTAACCACAGTTCCGGGCGGTTAGTGATACAGCAATTAAAGGCATGCGACGTAAATGCGAAGTAGAATAAACATCTAGTATCGTCGTCGCGTAGTACGTGCCAGACACAAATGTCTCAGCCTTGTCAACATTTAAGTAGCTACATATAAAACTGTGTTGTTGTCCAAGCATGAAACTTGTTCACACCCTGCTGCAACAAGCGTGTGTGGTAAAGGCCGCTTCGCTTGCACAAGGCCAGTCACGATCACGTGATCGAATATGCGCGCGCCCATGCTCAGATGCCTCGAATGCACCGAACGCACAGATGCCTCGCCCAGAGTGAGGGAAGCAGATTTCGAACTGCCACACATAGCAGGACAAACCATACAGCCATGATCGGACTACATGAGGGGTAGTTTTACAACAGAGTGGGGAAGCGCACTGCCCTGTCCTGAATGACCGAGCCGCGGTGTATGCGGAGTCGGTTCTGATGCGGTACACCGGCGTCGCTTGTTCTCGAGCAAGTCCATGGATCACACCTTCTTGATGTGGAATGTTGTGGATTGCCCTGAAGTGATTGCGCATTGCATCTTTGCAGTTCTGATAAATCTTGGTAGATCTTACTTTTGGGGTACATGTCCGCGCTTTGAATGCAAGAGCATCAGCCTTTCATTGCCTTCAAATCCAAAGTGCCTACGGCGGTGACATCGGCGACATTGAGCGTCGTATTTGGCTTCGCCCGGCGTTCGACAGGAAAAGAGACGCGATAGTGCAAGAACAGCAGAGACGATAGCGATAATATAAACGGTCATAAACCCAACGCGTGAAATTGCTGACATAAGAGTTACAATGGACGGCCAAGAGACACGCAAGCCGTACATAACAGGTAGGATACCGAATAAGATTCATGACATGCTAAAGGCGCACACAGAAGAGCACCCTGACAGGGACGCATGTGCAGAATAGGTTCCAAGCGACATCGCCATGGAGGCGAATAAAAGAGCCCATGCTCTTTCAAGCTTTACGATTCCTGGCCCTCAGCTTAAAGGGGAAGGCTTACACTGAGAGAGCTAACAGGACATTGACATCATGGAGAGCAAAAAAATTTGGCCAGCTGCGCATTAGTGGTGCGTTGAGTGCAAGCAGCGGAGCTAGTGGCCTTTCCCTTCTCCTCACTCTTACATCGCTCCTCCTCATCCTCCTTTACTTTCGCATCCCCTTGCTGTACTGTAGTATATTTTCTATGCTAGGCTACACCCTGTCCCCTCATCTTTTCCCTCCTCCTTACCCTCACTTTCCTTTCCCCCTTTGCTACACTAGAATATGGCGATTAGTGACCTCGCAGACCGGCGAAGTCTCGGCCTTACAAGTGAGAGAGTGAGCCCGACACGACTGCGCGGATCAGAGGTTCTTTATTTACTGATTCGAACGCAAGGGCGCGCAGGCCCGTGCCAGCGGCACCTGCCTTCATCAAGAGCGAACGTCAAGGTGGTTTTAGATGCGACGCCGATGCTGTTGCCGCTACAGAGGGCTCCCCACCTAGAGAGGAGGAAAGCCCGACGAACGGTCGAAACTCCAGGATACACGATGCGTCTTGGGTGTCGCGCAAGAAGGCAACGATCTGGGATGCAGTAGCGCTGTGTCTCACAATGGTGGTGCCAATGGCAACGTTGTTGCAAAGTAGGCAGGATTGAGACGTTTTACAGCAATTGTGTCCGGCCGGCCGTTGATGTTGACTACGAATGTCGATGCACGCCGCTCGAGAACTCTATACCATAGAGTTTCCTACAATACTTACTAGAGGGAACTCTGGCGCTAGTGTCTATGGGAGCTGCAATGCATCGCGCTTCAGCCAGCATGGGAATCATGGGTAGTACACGGATTTGTCTAAACTTCGTTCTTTCGGCTCCGTTTGGCTCCGCGTCACCTGCATCCGCTTTGTCGCAAAACGAAGTTCAGCAAAAATCAGCAGTTTCACTTCACCGCTTTAACTTCTTTAGGCTCACCGATTCAAATCTGGTCACGAAGTTCACAACGATCCAGTCTTTTATCCGAAAGAAAACCAAAACATAGCAATAAACAAAGCCACAAGTGCGTTCGAAGCCCACAAGCACGAAGACTAGGCAAATCCGTGCACTACCCAACATTCCCATGGTGGCTGAATGATCGCAGCGCCAGAGTTCCCTCTAGGTCATTTTAGGAAACTCTATGCTCTATACGGCCCACAGTAGTGCGGCTGCAAAGTCTTCCGCACAGCACAGTGCGCACGAAAACGTCTGTAGCAGAGCTTAGCTTGCAAAGACACGTAAAGAGATCTCGAGTCGTGCGCGTGTGCGGGTATGGGATGTATCTGCTTGAAGATGTTATACAGTTCGGAAAAGTAGTCTCCGGCTAGTGGCACAGGTGTTTTGGCGGGGGCATCGAAGAAACCGCATGCCAGGCGTAGCGAACTGCCGTAGACCAACTCGGCGCGCAACAACCCAGGTCGCTTTGGTGGCAGCTCTAATGCCAAGCAAGACGAGTGGCATTTGGACGACCCACTTCTCCGGTGATCCATGTGTCATGAGCGAGGACTTCAGATGCCTGTGAAAACACTCAAGTAGTCCATTTGTTTGTGGGTAGTTAGAGGTCGCACGGAGGCGTGTCGTTCCGAGCAGCTTGTGGAGTTCGTTGAAGAGCGCGGAATCAAACCGACGACCGCGATCGGTGACTATAAGTGGATGGGTGGGCGAACCTCGCAACCTATGTATACACGAGGGTTGCGGCAGCTGTGGGTGCTGATATGTCGGCGATGGGTATGGCTTCCGGCCACCGTGTATAGCAGTCGATGCATGTCAGTACGTAGCCGTAGCCCTTGGAAGGTGGGAGAGGGCCAACGAGGTCCAAGCGCACGGTGTCAAGACGCGCGTCCGGTTGAAGGAAGGACTTCGCAGGAGGGACGGGATGACGCTGGATCTCGGAGCGTTGATACGGAAAACAACAGCGCATCCAGTCGTGAACTTGTGCGTTTAACCGATGCCAGACGTAACGACTGGAAATAAGCTTCTGTGTCGCGCGAATTCCGGGATGCGACAGACTGTGTACAGCATCAAACAGTCGTTTGCGAAGCTGTGCCGGAACGAAAGGTCGAAGTGTGCTGGTAGAAGTATCACAGACTACCGATGCACCAGTTGAAGTGAAAACCACGTCCTCCAGTTGCAGGAACGCTGACGAATTTCGGAGGGTATGTAGCTCGGTGTCGTCACGCTGGTGAGTGGCGAGTAGGCCGACGTCGATGATGGAAGGCTCTGCAGTTGGTGTGGAGACTGCATTGACGCGGCTCAGAACATTGGCAGGAATATTCTCGGTGTCTTGGACGGGACGGAACGTTGTTGTGAGCTCCGAGGTGTTGGAGATGTCGACTCTCGCGAGGCGAGTAGCAGGACGCTGATCGGTTCATCGCGTGCACAAGGGACTGTCAAGACAGTAAACTGATGACCTTCGAGGAAATGCCGGAAGTGTCGGACAGCCAAGTACACGGCGAGGAGCTCGCGGCCGAACGTGCTGTAGCGGCTCCGTGCAGGCTTCAGTTTCTTTGAAAAAGTAAAACAGTGAATTCCACGTACAGTTGAATAATTGTTGCAAAACGTCGTCGACAGCGTTGTTCGAGGCGTCTGTCATGATAGCAGTAGGTGCATCTGATTTCAGATATCTCACCAGCGTTGCACTGGCGAGGGCATACTTGACTTGTGAACGCGTGGTCAGTCTCCCCGGTCAACTGAGGCACTTGCTTCCGTTTGGAACTTAGGAGATCGTCTAGAGGGGCCACAAACCGTGCACAACCGGGTATAAACCGTCAATAGAAATTGACGAAACCGAGAAATTGACGAAACTTGGTCATCGTAGCCGGTCGCGGAAAACCTTCGACGACGCGAATCATGGATGGCAGGGGTCGAATGCCGTTCGCGTCTACTACGCGTCCATGGAACTCGAGTTCCTGTTGTCCAAATTCACGTTTGGCAGCGTTGATGACAATTCCTCTGTTGGAAAGGCGGGAGCACAGCAACCGCAGGTGTTGAAGATGTTCTTCAACGGAAGGCCTTGTGACAAGGAGGTCGTCGATGTAGGCAGAAACGAATGGCATGCCTCGGGTGACGGAATCGATGAAAGGCGGGAACTATTGGCCAGCGTTCCTTATGCCGAAGGCCATGCGGAGGCATTCAAAAAGACCGAACGGTGTGGTGATAGCGGTCTTCGGGGTGTCTTCCTCCGCGACTGGCAATTGATAATAGGCGCGAACAAGATCGATCTTAGAAAAGATCGTCGCCCCGTGAAGCGCTGCCGTGAAGTGTTTGATATTCGGGAGCAGGTAGCGATCATGAACCCTAATGTTATTGAGCGCCCAGTAATCGCCACATGGACGCCAATCTTCTTAGGCACCATGTGAAGTGGCGACGCCCAGTTGCTGGAAGAAGGTCGGATGATGCCTAGTGCGAGCATGCTCGAGCTTGAGTTTCTCAGAACTCAAGGTCAAAAATAGACCTGAGGACCGGAGGTGACGATATGGTGACAAACGTCATATTGGTCCAGTTGCGTCCAGTCAGGCTGGCGCGTCACAGTAGAAAACTCACGGAAGAGCTTTAGTTATGTTATTATTTCAACTTCTCAGTCTAAAGTTGAGGAGCATGAATACATTGGTGTCATTTGCCACATTACCTATGATGGGACGCTCATACTCATACATGACATCATCTGCACTAAAAAGACTGCTGTTTATATAAAGACGATTGCAGCTAGCACCGCCAGATACAAAGTTACTGCCCTATAATACACTTATAAAGCCACCCTGGAGTACGCAAACACAGCCTGGTTCCCGTACACATAAAAAAAAATCTAGAAAAACTGGAAGGAGTTCAAACGAAAGCGCTTAGGGTCAGTTTTAACAATGTAAATGGAACAGATTCGCCTACAAAACTGCTTAAGAGGGCTGGATTACTAAGCATGAGAAACCGGGCAACATTGGCACGCTTAAAGTAATGAACCGACTATTGCACTATCATCTCTATATAAGTCCCGTTATATAAATCAATCCGCAGCTAGATCTACGCGCTAGACACACTCTTATACCCTTCCCTCTTACAGATTCCACACAGATGCCTTCAAGTTCTCGTCCATCCAACTGCCATCAAAGAATGGAATAACCTGACCCCGTCTTTTACCAGCAGCACATCTTTAGACACTTTCTCTAAACTAATTGAAAGCGAATTGATGGCCTCGCGATTTTAATACGGTGTTACGTTTTTTTTTTTGCCTCAGAACTTCAACATTTTCCACCTTTTAATATTTCCCCAAATTAAATATCGCGTACTCTCAACAATGCACAGCGGTGCCACTCAAAATAAGAGGCAAACGTATGGCCTGTTGCAGCCACGTTCATCCATAAGAAAGCGCCAATTATTGGTTGCGCAGAGCGCAAGATTGTTGGCCCATCGAAGCTGTTCAATTACCTGTCCAGCCATGATAAGTTTTTGAACAAGAGATCAAAACAATTAAATCATTACTGCAAGGGCTGCTTCCGCAGAATGAGTTCGTCTAACGCCCATGAAAATGAAACTGGTGTGCTTCGCGGGCTATGACTTTTTCGCCGAAGCGATACCCTTATCGTCTATTTGTATCATGTGTTGTGTGTCGAAGTAAAAAAGCATGGTTAACTCGGATATTATGTTCCTTATCGATTTTAAGTCAGCTGGAGGAGCGTATGCAGTGCAAATTATGGCCTAGTCTTCTCCGACAGAAGGCTTCCTCAAAAAAGAGAGCATGAGGAGGGGTTTCTAATCCACAGACATTGCGGATAACATCGAAGGATTGTGCAATATCATCGACGGGTAGCATATTAGATGAAACTATACAGTAAATATAAGCTGAATGTAGTACAAATGTACAGGGCAACTTAAAGCAATGACGACGCGTAAATATAATACTTCTGTGAAAATGTCCAATTCGCAATAAAAAATGTCGGAACACAATACACCGTTGTTATTAGTGACTTCAGTGCAAAACTAGGAAGAAAGCAGAACGCAGAACGAGCAGAGAGAGAGATGCTCTTTATTAGAAATACAGATATTTTTGCCGGCGTCAGTATACCGCTGGCATGCCACTCTGTGTAGGGATGGGGAATGGGATTGACAGATTAAAGAAGATAGGGTGTCAGGTAAGATAAGGCTTTGCTATGTGAAATAGCCAACCATTAAAGCTTTTCGACTAGGCCAATTTTTGATAGGTAATTAAACAGTGCCTGTAAAACCCGTCGCTGCTTTGAAGGGCTGGTGTCGGACCTCCGGTGATCACTGAGGCCGGGTTCCCGTGCCGAGGCCTCTCCATTGCAGAACGAGCAATCGGCTACTATGGCAATCAGCATTACACTAAACGAAATCGGCTCGATATTGTTACGGGGAGAAAAAGGTGTCGAAGGTTATATTTACAAAGTATATAAAGAGGACAAAGCCAGGCATACAAGATGGAGCCAAGTCCGCGCGGAATCAGGGAACGTCGTCCTCTTTCATGACGTCTCCCTCTTCATCTTCGGTAGCGCTTCGTAGCATCACCCTCGGCGGCGAAGGCACCGACTCGGTGCTTGATTAGTCCGAGTGATACCGCTTGAGTCGAGTGACGTGTACAATTTCAGGGGGTCGCGCTATGGTAGTGTCCAGAGGTTTGACTTTGTACGTGACGTCGGTGGCTTGGCGCAAGATACGGTACGGACCAGAGTACGGAGACGTCTGCTTCCCGCACAGGCCAACTCGCCGTGACGGCGTCCAAAGCAGGACCATGTCACCAGGATTGAAGTGGATATTGCGGTGGCGGGCGTCGTAGATGCGTCGTTGGTTTTCCTGCGAAGTGCTAAGACAAAGGCGGGCAACCTTATCAAGAACGGGAGGAAGGAGCGTGTCGAAGGGCAGCGTAGGTTCTCGTCCGTAGAGGAGAAAAATGGAGAGAAACCTGCGGAATCATGCCGAGACGTGTTGTAGGCAAACGTTACGAACGCCAGAGCTTCGTCCCAGTCACGATGATCTGGAGAAAACATACATGGCGAGCATGTCTGTTATAGTTCTGTTCAGCCGCTCAGTTAGGCCGTTGGTCTGAGGGTGACACGCAGTGGTGAACTTGTGTTTTGTAGCGCAAGAGTGCAGGATGTCTTGGAGTACCTTGGATAGAAAGTATCGACCCCGGTCTGTAATGAGCTGTCGAGAAGCGCCGTGACGAAGGATGACGTCTTCGAGGAGAAATTCAGCGACGTCGGTTGCTCAACTGGTAGGGATAGCCCGTGTGATCGCATACCGAGTGCTGTAATCTGTGGCAACAGCTATCCACTTGTTTCTACTGATCGATAGAGGAAAAAGGCTGAGGAGGTCCAGACCAACCCTGTAAAATGGTTTGGTTGGTATCTCGATGGGTTGAAGGCGCCCTGCTGGAAGGGTGGCTGGCGTTTTGCAGTGCTGACAAGGCTTGCACGAAGCGACGTAATGGTGAACACAGTGGTAAATACCGTGCCAAAGGAAGCGACGTCGAACACGGTCATAGGTCCTTGAGACGCCCAGATGACCAGCGGAGGGAATGTCATGCAACTGTGCGAGTACAGTCCGACGCATATGTGTGGGTATAACCAGCAGCAGGTCAGGTCCGTCAGGATGCATGTTGTGACGATATAAGATGCCATCTTGGAGCACAAAAATACGGAGAGATGGAGGAGTTGTGGGGCCACTCAGCCGGTTAATGATGTCTCTCAAGTGAGGATCACGTCGTTGCTCGTCTCCGATGTTGGCGAACGCTGAAAGTGCCAACACGAATGTAGACTCGCCGTTCTCAGGAGGATCTGGGGGGTCTACTGGATGACGCGGCAAGCAATCTGCGTCCTCCTGTTGGCGGCCCGTCTTATAGACAACGGTGAATGATTATTCTTGCAGCCGTAAGGCCCACCGAGCCAGCCGTCCAGTAGGATCCTTTAACGATGAGAGCCAGCATAAGGCGTGGTGGTCGGTGACAACGGTGAACGGCCGTTCATACAAATATGGGCGAAATTTGCCCACCACCCAGACGAGCGCGAGGCATTCCCGTTCGGCGATCGAATAATTGCGCTCCGCGGGTGACAAAATACTGCTAGCGTACGCAATGACACGGTCGCTACCATGCTGTTGTTGAGCCAGAACAGCACCAATGCCATGGCCGCTGGCGTCGGTACGCACTTCTGTTGGAGCGGACATATCAAAGTGGCCGAGAATCGGTGGCGACGTGAGGCGCATGGTCAGTTCTGTGAAGGCACTAGCTTGTTCAGGACCCCAGGCAAAAGCCACATCCTTCTTGAGTAGGTGCGTGAGGGGGCGCGCAATGTCAGCGAAATTGCGCACAAATCTTCGAAAGTAGGAACAGAGGCCTACAAAGCTGCGAACGTCGTTCGCACAGGTCGGCACAGGGAAATCCTTGACTGCGCGAACTTTTTCTGCATCGGGACGAACACCAGAAGAATCGACAAGGTGTCCGAGGACAGTATGTTGCCGGCGGCCGAAGTGGCATTTCGGCGAGTTGAGCTGTAGTTCTGCCTTGCGGAACACAGAAATAATTGTCGAGAGACGCTCGAGGTGTGTCTGAAAAGTCGGCGAAAAGACAATGACGTCATTGAGGTAACATAAGCAGATTGACCACTTAAAACCGTGAAGGAGAGCGTCCATCATTCGTTCAAAGGTAGCTGGGGCATTGCATAACCCGAACGGCATCACTTTAAAGTGATAAAGGCCATCAGGCGTAACAAATGCGGTCTTTTCACGGTCTATGTCGTAAGTGCAATCTGCCAGTACCCGGAACGAAGGTCAATCGAAGAGAAATTCTTCGCACCACTGAGACAGTCAAGGGCGTCATCTATCCGCGGTAAGATGTACATGTCTTTTTTGTTACCTTGTTGAGATTTCGGTAATTGACACAGAAGCGCCAGCTGTTGTCCTTCTTCCTGACGAGCATGACAGGGGAAGCCCAGGGGCTTGAAGAAGGTTCAATGATGTCCCGGGCAAGCATCTTGTCGACTCCTTTCTGTATGACATGGCGCTCAGTATGGGAAACACGTTAGGGTAGTCGGTGGGGGGAGCATCGCCGGTGCTGATTCGATGCATCACAACGGTTGTCTGGCCCAGTGGCCGGTCATTGAGGTAAAAGATGTCCTGGTACGACGCGAGAAGGGCACGAAGGGCGTTCGCATGTTCGGCCGGGAGGTCAGAAGCGATCATTTTCGTCATGCTTTCTGATGAAGTTGGATCCAAATCAGGACTGGTCGGCAATTGTGTATCCCCCGTTAAAGCGGAAATGTGGTGGTCGCAGGCCGGGGCAAGGGTTGCAAGGGAGATACCCTGGGGCAGCACCTGAAGGCATAGTCCAAAATTGACGATAGGGGGACATGCGGCATTGGCGTGAATACGGATGGCGTTGTTCGGGAACGTGACATTTTGCGAGCAGCAGACGGTAGCGTTGGGTGACACGACGTAATCTCTGTAGGCCGCGGGTGGATGGCAGAGACGTCAGTGTACGTAACGGCCAGAGAGGGGACGCGAACAAAATCGGCAGAGCACAGCTTGCTCGGTACAGGATCAGAAGGCTCAACGGCATAGGGTAAGGCGAGTTCGACGACACCCGTGGCACAGTCAATAAGAGCTGAATGGGATGACAGAAAATCAAGTCCTAAGATACATGCATGAGGGCACTGCACCAATACGTAGAACAAAACAGAAGTATGGCGCCCAGCAACAGTGACGCGTGCAGTACACATCCCAGTGACAACTGGAGTTGCACCATCGGCTACACGGAAAACAGCTCCTAGCAGGAGTGAGCACCTTCTTTAGGCGAGCACGGAGGTTCGAGTTCATAATCGATACGTGAGCGCCAGTGTCGATAAGTGCTATAACAGGTGCGCCGTCGACATCTACTTTGAGCAGGTTGTTGTGTCCAGGTAGTGCAAGCAGAGGAATTTCGGGTCGGGTCGTCATGCCAGGCTCACCTCCAGGAGCTGCACCCGTTAGTTTTCAGAGGAGCGGTGGAAGTAGGAGGAGGAAGGTGAGCGACGACGCAGAGGAGAGCGGGACAGGCGACTGGACGGCGAAGGGGAGCGTTGTGGTCTTGCGGGCGATGAGGGTGTAGCGGCTTCGTCTTCAAGGGGCGCAGGCAGGCGGGCACTACCAGATGACCATCGGGTGTTGGAATAGGTCGGCCAAGGCTGTGAGTTCCAGGAACTGCGACAGTGGCGAGAAATATGGCCGACGCGTCAGCAGCACAAGCAGATTGGCCTGTCATCGGAGGTTCGCCATTGCGCCGAGTTCCGGTAACGAGGACGGGCGTACGAGTTTCGGGGCAGATCAGGTGGGGCTGGTGGACGGTAGTCGGGTCTGTTAATTGGGCAGAGCGTCTGGATTCCTGCGTTGGCGAGCTCCTCGCGTACAACGGTCTGGATGAGGGAAATCTTGTGTGAATCTGCGGGGGCACGAGCTTGCGCAGGAACCGGAGATGCAGCTTCAATTTCGCGAGGGACGAGGCGTCCAAGATTCTCAGCTGCAGCAGGAGCAGGTGGTGGACGGATGTCCTCGCAAGTAGACGTCGCAGCCGTGTTGGGAAGACGTGAAAAATGTGGCGTAATCCGACGACTTTTCGCTTCTTCAAAGCGTCGGCATTCATTATTGACGTCGTCCACTGTCGACGAGTTGCGGAAAACCAGGAGAGTGAACGCATCATTCGCGATTCCTTTGAGGATATGCGCGACCTTTTCAGCCTCGGCCATCCTGTCTTCAACTTTGCTGCAGAGCGCGAGTACATCTTGAATGTACGTGATGTAGGACTCTGTGCTGGTCTGAAGTCGGCACGCGAGTTCTTTCTGTGCAGCGCGACGGCGCCCAATAGGCTTGCCGAACAGATCAATGAGTTTTTGCTTGCACACGTCCCAACTCGTGATCTCTTGCTCGTGGTTGCAGAACCGAACTTTCGCCGTGCCCTCAAGGTAAAATAGAATGTTGGCCAGCATGAGCGTCGGGTCCCAGTTGTACAGTGCGTTCACCCGTTCGTAGAGGTAAAGCCAATCACGACGTCAGTGTTGTCCGTGCCAGAAAATGTGCCTGGTCATGCGGTTGTGCGAGGACGACGGTGCGATTAGTAGCGGTTGGTTGCCGCGCTATTGGTTGCGGCGTGGTTGGTCGAGGCGCGGTTGTTGAGGTTTCCGATTCATCCTCATTTTCCTCGTGAGCAGGCATCGCAGAGGCAGCCAAGGAGCGTCCGCTGCGGAGAAGCGTCGTGAATGTTGAAGCTGCGAGAACCCGCACCTCCACCAAAATGTTACGGGGTGAAAAAGGCGTCGAAGGTTATATTTACAAGGTATATACAGAGGAAAAAGCCAGGCATACAAGATGGAGCCAAGTCCGCGCGTCATCAGGGAACGTCGTCCTCTTTCATGACGTCTCCCTCTTCATCTTCGGTAGCGCTTCGTAGCAATATAATTAGCATCTTCTTCCTAAGCATATACGATCTTTACCGCGTGGCTGCTGGCTCAGTGTCACTGCAGCAAGTTTTTCAGCGTTTGTCTGCTAAATTAAAACGCCATCTATAGCTAAAGGTATACCTTTCTCTTCTTTAAGCCAGTCGAAGATTATTTTAAAAATATCCGCGCTGGTAGCTCAGCACATCACGTGTCGCGCTGGCAAAGCTCGAGGGAGCGGATTCGACTCCCGGCCACAGCAGTCGCAAATCGATGAACGCGAAATGCAAAGAATACCCGTGTGTTTACATTTAGGTACACGTTATAGGACAAAAGTGGACGAAATTAACCCGAAATCCACCACTCCGGTGTGACTCATACCAATATTTTGGTACGTCTATGCAATTATTATTACACATTAAATTTTAAAAGTCTGTTTCCGTTGCTCCAGGGCCACGTGGCGCGCATTCCCGCATACCACGGGCCGTGGCATCCGGATATACGTGACGGTGGGAAATGGTTTCAAGAATTACGGGACAGCTATGTCACGTTATCATGCCGTGACCTGTCAACCATGTTCGTTATACACCCATGTGATCCCATGCAAATTAAGGAGACGACCACCAGAGCACCCAGAGGAAGGGGGATAGATAGATAGATAGATAGATAGATAGATAGATAGATAGATAGATAGATAGATAGATAGATAGATAGATAGATAGATAGATAGATAGATAGATAGATAGATAGATAGATAGATAGATAGATAGATAGATAGATAGATAGATACGCTCAAGGTGACTGAAGTTTGACAAGAAATGCTGCACATTTAAAACGGGCCGACCAAAATGCTGTCAGGGTAGCAGATCACTTTAGGATTGTCCACTTGAACAAATGCAATGCTTTCAAACACGAAGATGAATATGACAGGTGGGGTATAAACAAAACCGTAACTATAGACTGATCTCTGCAGCAGCAATCTAACTCTGAGGTAAACCACCAAGGCAAGAAGTGGGCAAACTCTCCGAAATCACGAAAAATCTAATACGGAAATGGCATCAGATAGAGTGAATACATCAAGAGATCAAACAAAGTCTGCTTAACTGTTGATGCCGACGTCAGATAGAGGCACCAGTAAAAAAGGCGGCAGCATTAAAGCTGCTAAATGGATGGGCGAAATAGCGTGCAATTAAATATAGAGGAATGTTATTGAGAACCATTGTCATTGTTACAATAATAAACGTTATAGGCACTTTGAATCATATGCTGGAAGTGGCAGAAGACTTTCATTCTTAAAGGTACAATTCATAATTCAGTCATCTAACATAGAGTGCAGTCAAGGCCGAAAATGATATTGTAGTTCCATGCGGATCTGAACTATCAATATTAGAAGGGCCCTACAAGACATGTTCAGCTGAAAAGCTCCCTGAGAAGATGGTGTAGGTGCCTATTTGGTCAGTGGATGGGGGATATATTATATTCAAGCAGGGAGGGACGCTCTGTACAAAATGCTTTAATGCTGAAACGGCACCAGTCAGATAAAAAAATGCCCCCACCTCCCCGAAGGGAATCGTGAGAAAATGCGGATGCATTTCTTGCGCCGAGAGTACACGGCGTAGTAATTTTAATGGCGTAAATTAATGACGAGACAAGGATTTGTACCGTAACCATTTATTTACACATTCATCAGCACCTGTTTGTGTTGTCATTGTACCTGACGGCCATAATCTCAGCCTTGTGGTCGCTAAAGTGTACCGTCAAAGGGTCTTTGAGAAGCATGCGCACGTCGCAGTTTCGGGTAAAGGCGAGATCAATGCAACTTCCGTCAATGGTAGTCGGACACTTGTCGGACTCGGCGGAGGCACACTGCATAGAGTACTTTGTCCGCATGTACTCCACCAACCACTGGCCGCTCTTCTTTCTCACGTCCACGTTAAAGTCACCAACCAAGTCGACGGGGCGGATACTTTGGAGCGCGCACACACACTTTCCATAGCCGCGTCCAGTTGCACGGCAACGGCGTCACGAGCGAGGTTGGCGCGAGCTACACGGTCACCACAAAGACTCCGTACCGTTGCCGTCAGACATTCGCCTTCACCGACTTCTGCCATCACCTTGAGAGGCGCCCAGTCAGCGAACGGTCGAGAGTGAGGCGCGAGCGTACGGGAGAGTGGGGCGCCAGCGTTCTCGGCTCGGCGTTGGCGTTTCACAGCGGCGTGTCGAGCACACATTTCCGGATGTTCTTAACTTGGGCCCCGGGACACGAGGGTGTTACTGGGAACCTCTATGCAGATGAGGCGGCTCGAGGTTTCACTAATTACCGAGCTGCCGATAGCAACATCGTGGAGGACCCGACACCCATCGAACCTAGTTACAAAGCGGTCCTGCAATATTACAGGGATTTGAGGAGGCTCTACCCAGCACCGCACAAGAACCTTTCAGCCATGGATTCTGCGGCGTTACGTAGGCTCCTAACGGACATATATACAAACATTCATAGATTACATGTGTACTACCCCACAGCATACAAAGACATATGCCCATGGTGTGGGAGCACACCGACGCTCTACCACATCACATGGGAATGCACGGCTCATACCGAAGAGCAAGAGGTGGATAACACCAGATTGAGGTGGGAGGCATTGCTGTCCAGCCCTGCCCTCGGGGACCAGCTCAGGCTGGTCCGGAGGGCCGAAAGGATGGCCAGGGCCAGCGGTGCCTTGGAATAGGGGCCCGACCACTTGTTTTCGAGGCAACGAAGTCTTCGCAAATAAAGTTTTGTTCTTCTTCTTGAGAGGCGCCCAGCCAGCGAACGGTCGAGAGTGAGGCGCGAGCGGACGGGAGAGTGGGGCGCAGGGGGGAGAGAGAGCGAACGGCGAGAGAAGGAGCGGAAAAGCACTGCACCTACCCTCTCCTACACTCTCTCGCACCACATGCCCCGGTTGATAGGGGCGAGGATAAGCGCGCGCGCCAGCAGCTGTTGCTATGGGAGAGGGAGTGAGAGCGGAGAGATAGCACCAGCCGGCGCGCGGACAACGCCCGATGCCTTACATAGGCCGACTAAGAAATGCATTCGGATTTAAAAGCGCCAATATTGCATTAATGCACGAGAAGGGGCACGTAACATACTTTAGGAGTAATAGACAGATCTGCTTACATGGAGCTCAATGCAATATACATCTCACGAAGGGAATTTAGAATAGGGCGACGAAAACGCTTGAAGCTCTCTTCACGAATCGGTACTCTACGTGGATTATAACCATGTTAACGATCAGGGGATTCAGAACTATGCTTAGTTCAACAAACACCTCTATAAGAAACCCCAAGGCGACTGCCACGGCCTGAGTCGCTTCCAGATGTTAAACCCCAAAAACGAACCAACCAACCTTCCGTCTCTCGCTGCTTTTGACTCCGGAGCCTTGACGAGTGTCTCCGGCGGCGAGGGAAGCCTCGCGCAGAAGAAATTGAAATGCGCGTTGTGGTCTTGTTGGAAATAAGCCGGCACAAAGCCCGGCTTCTTTACTATAAGTCCACAAAGTCCACGGACGAACTTTCTGCTGATGTTCACGTCACAAGAAACTGCGTCCGGACACGTCGCGGTTTCTGCTGAGCTGTACAAGGCGTTCATGTTTGTGGTCTGCATTTTGCTTTACGCTATTTGTGAAGAATCAGCCCTTCGACTACTAATGACAAAACGCGCATGGCAACTAACCCGACGCGTGGCCCATGACGCCGCGTCTCTGCTATGTTCCATGTTGCGCTGTGCGCTTAACCATCCCGTGCGACCTGCGCCGCGACCTCGTTATCGAGGGCACTACGCGTTATTGGCTACTCAGCCTGGCGAGCGATAAATAGAGAGCAGCCTAAGAAGAGAAAGCAGAAGCATTTGCAATATACAAGAACCCACAGAAGAACTCAGAGCTGAACACCTCTTTCGCGCAATTGCGAGCGAGTTCCTGAACCACAACTTCGTGCGGCACGTCAAAACTGCCGGCTGAGTGAATGGGCGAACTCCCTTCGATCTTTTCAAGCGGCAGCTCTTGAGTGATTGCGAGGCCTGAATGTGACAGTATGCCCGTTTTCGTTGTGTTTGAGTGCAGTTCGCTGCAGATGATATGAATGGCTAACCGTTGGCATGTTAATGCGCACGAAAAATTCCATATTTGTTCATGAGGCCTCCATATCGCTAGACGGTGCAACACAATGAAAGCTGTAGAGTTACTATGAGGGTGCTGACGCACCGAAGACGATGAAGAGCGGCGAGCTACGCGAGAATACCGAGCGTGTGAGCTCTCAAAGAAATAAATCAGTGGGTTATTCTTCGACAACGCGGCAGATTTTTTTTCTCCAGCCTCCACCAAGTGGTGGTACCAGGCCCGTAGCCAGGAATCTTTTTCGGGGGAGGGGCCCACTTGCTGAAAGCCTCGACTATTTGAGAAAAACGCCTATTTTCATGATTTATTTTCGATAAAACACCATGTGTCATCAAAATATCAGGGGGAGGGCCGGGCCCGCTGCCCCCCCCGGCTACGTTGATACCGTACAATGGATCGTCACACCCCATAAATCTTCACCGGACACCCACTGACCACGCGCCGAGTCAACCAGCCGCTGGCCCGCTTATTGCAATGGTGATCCGACCAAAGAAACTGCTGCACAGCATCTTGAAATCACCATCATTCCCCTAGTTCTGGCCAGGAAGCCCTTCTACCTGGCTTCTCAAGACGGAAGCTGGATTCTACAGAATGTCGTCGCAGCAAAAAACGATAGACCAAAGTTCAAGGGGCAGGCGCACCCTTGTTAACCTCGTCTGCCGCTGCGCCGCATGTCTGTAACTAGTAATTCACCGAATAGCCCAGCAACGACTGTTATTGGACTGTATAAACACGTGCGTTTCCGGTTGGCCTTCTGCGCGTGTTTGCGTGCATTGGCCCGAATGCCGGAAGACGAACGTATGCGCTCGCCACTTCCACAACGGTGCATCGTTATGGTGAAACCGCATAGCGAAGCGACGGCACTGATCGTGTGCGCATGAACATGCTCATGTTTGCCTTTTACAGGGTTAAAAAACAAATTTAACGGCCACGCTTACTACTGTCAATTTACATTGGAAATTAGGGATCAACGTTGAATTTTTTGCCAGCTTGTCGGTTCTTTTGCCTTGTGTGACGACTTGTTTAGCATTGTTTACTGTGTATAAATTACGACACCACGCAAATGATCATTCACCTCCAATAAATCATGGATGTGTCAAGGCGCAAACCTACTCATTTTTAAGGTTTTTTGTTTAAACAAGTATGTTCACAAAGACGCCTGTGACAATATATGTTCCAAAAGGCTTCCTCACAGCCAACACTCGGTTTTGTAGTACTTGTGCGATTTTCTTTTTCCCGTATGGCTGCATGGTAACCAAGAGTTACCAGGCTTGCATCTTTCCCGCTTATGCCAGTGTAGCTCTAGTGCACAATATTGGGTATGCCACAATGCTTATGTAGAAGTACGTCTCAGATAAGTTCTATAGCATTTATTAATGAACCGTGCGTACTAGCGTAATTTGGGGAGGTTACCAAGAGCGGCCGAGTTGAAGTATTTAATGCGTCGCCATCGCGGTTCCACTGTGCAGAGCCTTTGCAGCCCTCCTTTATCTGATCAAATGTTGACTTCACCACATCTACGTGGGTCTTGCATGTAATGTCTCAGAGTCTCCAATTAATGCTTCGGGATCTGTTTGACCTAAAATGTCCCGGTATTGCCAAAACTTAGGAAAGATTGACTTGAACGCTCCCACGAGATTAGCGTTTGGTGCGCCTGCTTGATATCCGAATGTATGGGACATGTCCTAAGCAAATGCATGTCAATGAGAATATGAGCAACCATTTCGGTAGGGTGTTTTTTTTGCGAGGCATACAATCATATAAATGCCTGATTTCATATGTACCAAGTGGTTTTCGTCATTTAACTCGGTGTTCGTTTGTGCGTTAAAGGTCATTTTAGCTTCCTTTTATTGCTTACTGAGCATAACAGTCAGTGGCCATACCAGTCATAAGTGGTTGGTGCTGCAGTGAGTTCGCTGATTCTGAAGTATCATAAGCAATTGACGCTTAGTATTGTTCACATATTGAAATGTACTACATTTATCAACTTGTGTTAATGCAAAAGCTGTCGCCAATTTATTTCAATTTTTCTGATCTGACCAAGGAGTAGAGTGCCCACGTGAAATGACTTCTGCACCTCCACCACCGGGCTGTTCAACGGGTAGAGTGCACTGAACGATTTGGATAAATTTTTTTCGTAATCTACTTTCTCTGTGTTCATTGCAGATAGCCAACCATGCAGTGATAATGATGTCCCCTCTCCATGCCGTAAAGAAGAGAACACGGACGCCAGAGACCTTGCACGTGGCCGTAGTGAGGGCACGAAAACGAGAACTCTAATGCAGTTTCTTAGATACCTAAAGAGTAAATAAAATAACGTAACACTAGCGTAGTCAATTGGTTTTGAATAACTGCTTATTAGTTATTCTCGTTTTCGAAATATTTCAGTGTTACCATTTTATGCAGGTATTTCCAGCCTTGTCTGGTATTTGCGGATGAGTGCATTCATTTTAATGCTCAACTCAGCCTCCCTACTACAGCATCATTCTGTTCATTCAGGGAGTTCACTTTATCATTAGCACCATGCTTGGACAGAACACAGGAACATACATGTTGTTGGTTCATTTCTACATTGACAGTCAATCGGCGAATATGAGAATTGCACTAACAAAGATACACTTGCTGAAGTTTTGTATCCGCGTTAAAAGGCCTACAAGGAGCGAGCCTTCAAATACATAGTGTCGATGACCACGGAAGGCCGTTTCACGGACGGCCAACAAAAAGCTAGGTCAGAACACATCTGCATCACTTGCATATTAATCACCAAATATTTTGGGGCCTTTTCGTGTCACATCAAGGCTATGATCGTGAACAAGGGTATACTGGTGAGCACAGCATGTCGCAACCGGTTTCCACGCATGGTCCAATATAAATGTGTTGTTTATAGTGCTTGTGCATCATCGTATGAACACGGACCCGTTTGTGATGCTTAGACAAATAGAAATTCTTTAGATGCTGCAACCTTCTGTGGCTGTAAATTATTTGCAAAAACGTTCGTACGGGATGGAATATGTGCGCAGTTCCAACGGCAGAGTTTCGTAAATCTCGCTGCGACTTATGATGCTCCTAGTGGACACAGTCACTTCATGAGTAACAGTTGTCGGAGCTTTCAAAAGCAAAATCAAGAAAGGAACAAGTGTATTTGTCCGCAAGGAAGGACCTCAGTTCAGGTTATTTTCCGGCAGAAACTTTATTTCAGAACATTGGCCAAATTTGAAAATTGTATTTCAAACTATTGGCCAAGGTTCATGAGGACTTATCCATCTTTGCGCAGCGCACGAAATTGACAAGGACACAAGAGAAGAGGACGGGACAAGCGCTTGTCCCGTCCTCTTCTCTTGTGTCCTTGTCAATTTCGTGCGCTGCGCAAAGATGGATAAGTTCCAAACTCGCCCGCCTATCAATCCTACTACAGTTCATGAGGATCCCGTCGGAAATGTCGAGATGGCACCTCTTACAAAAACGTATGCATTAACGGCATTACGGCCGTAGGTGCGTAGGTTGTTAAAAGAAACGAGAAACCATCACGACTTTTGCATTTGAAATTTGTTTAAACTCAGCCGGTCATTTCATATATAATTTTAAAGAATGCTTCGACTGAATTTTCATCGTGTAATGTAGTGAGGTTGATACATTGTTGACTGGACAATATGTATACCGTTTTGTATTGTGCGCATAGATCAGGCATTCCCAAATCACGACCGCCAACTTGACATTGTCCCTAAAGGGAAAGTGCTCAGCCCTTGCATTATAAGAACTAAAATACGGCGTAGCAACTTGGAGGATAAGAAGGAAACTCGAGAAGTTAAGGATCATGCAGCATTCGATGGAAGGGAAAACAATATGCGCAGCATTAAAAGCCAGGTATAAAGCAGAGTGGTTCACAGAAGAAGCAGGGGTAGCCATATCTCCGTAGGCATTACGAAAAACAGAATGGGCCTCGGCGGGCCTCGTAATGTGTAGGACCGATAACCGATGCTCATCTAGAACAACGAATGCGCACCAAGGGATGGAACATGCAGCCAAGGAAGGCATTGGATTAGGTGTCGCTACGAGATTATTAAGGAGTTTGTAGCATTAATAGGCCAATTTCCGTGCAGGTGCTACTACAGCACCGTCCACATCTCACGGCGGCCCACAAGGCAGTGAAAGCACTCTTGTGTTTTTTGAGAACGACGGGCTTATGCGAACGCCTCTGACTTGTGGTGCAATCCCGCACGCTGTAGTGAATGCATTGCATCTCTTCTCTCTCTCTCTCTATTTTTTTTCTCTTTCCTCCCTTCTATTTCTCGTCTTTCTATTCCCCTTCCCCGACCCCCCAGTGTAGGGTAGCCAACCGGAAGTGTTTCTGGTTAACCTCCCTGCCTTCTCCTTTTTTCTGTTTCCTTCCTTCCTTGTAGCATTAAACGAAATGAGTTCGCATAAGATAGGGTAAATTGGAAACAGCTGCGAGAGTACAATGGAAATCATTGTGATACAGTGCAATGGCTTTGCAGTTATTTTTTCTGGACACTGTCGTTGGTGTCGTTATCGTTGTCATCATTTTCGTCTTTATTGCTTTTGCCGTCGTCGTCGCCGTTGTGGTTCTTTTTGTCGCTGCTGTTGCTGCCAAGTGCATATCCTCGTGGACAATCATGGCTCACCCCTTCTGAGAAGAGTACCACTGCAATGTAGCTGATAGGGATTCCCTATCTCTCTGTCACGCTTCCATTCAAAGCCAAGTGAACGTAGGCACCGAGAAATTGGGCACGCACGTACACATAAATCTACAGACGGAGTGTACGCCCACCAATACTGGCAGATCTAAGCGTCCATTCTAGTGCCCGGAAACGCGGAAATCGCATTCACCGTTCGTTCGCTGTAGCGTATGCACTCGCCAGCAGTTTGATATATTTGGCCACGTGCATTTCACTGCAATTATACGCACGGTCGTCGGCCGCCACACCGACGCTTTCTCGTTACTGAGCTCGTTCTTTGAAAATTTGTCGCCGTTTTTGTAGTGTCCAAAACAAAAACATTAAAAAGCAATCATGAAATTATAAAAAGGCAGCCTTTTTTCGCCACGCGTATGGGATAAAGGTACTTAGCCCCACGAAAAGCGCAGCGTTTGTGTTTTGTTGCAAACGCGGGAGGAAAGTACGCGTATGAATAAAAGCAAAAAAGCTGGAGGATGTGAAGGAGAGAGAGAGAGTGTGTGTGCGTGTGTGCGTATGCGCTAGTTTAAAACGCAATAAAAGCACTCAAGGTGAGCAAAATACGGGTCACTATACAGTTGAGGTGAAGCAACGTTCGACGGACGCCGTCACTACCACTTGGGATTTGTCCCCCACCTTAAGAACAAGAAGTGTATACAGAAACCGGCTAAGAGACCGAAAGTGCTTACTCGCACTTGAGCTCAATAGGGGCTTTAAAAACACTAATTCCCAGCAGCTCCCAACTTCTCCAAGGTGCTTGGATCTGATCGCCATTAGGAACAAGGCAAGTCACTTTCATTGGAAAATAAATTTACAGTGATAAATGCAGCATTTTTATGGTAATAGCAACTGCACTTCTCGGAAGTCGTGTACCGGCATTTTAGCACCTTGGACACTACCTTTCTTATTCGATGCCGTCCGCGGTGGTCTCATTTTTATGAAGGCGAAGTGCTAGAGGTCCGTGCTCTGTGCGTTGTCATGCAACGTTAAAGAGCCCTTTAAAGGGTTCTTTAAAGCTGTGCGTGGCAACGTGGAGTCTAAAAGCAAATTCATTAAGTATTCCTACGAAAAACTGAAACAAATACAATGGGACACTGTACTTCCGCAGTACGGCCAGTACGTCTTCACTTTTTCTACCATTGCATTTTTCATAATGGTGCCAAAGTTTTGCGTTTGAGGGCCTGATTTGTTCTAACTCTAGCATATGTGCTTGCATACGCAACCGAATACAGTTCTGCATTTGGTTCAGCCGTTTAACCAACGTTTTTTTTTTTCATGTTATAACAGGCCTTCGCTTAGGGTTTTGTTCATCAGAAGATTATGGTTAGCTGTTGGCTGCACGACCAACTGATAGAAACAGCACGACTAGCGTGCGGTATTAAGCATTTCGTAAAGTCCACGCGCTTTCGAGTCTCCGTCCTAGTCATGATGTCAAAAACAGCATATGTGTGAAGCTTAAATGTTGTCTCGGTTCGCACTGCTTACGTCTTGTTCACAGCGGAAAAATGTCACAGACGAGCAATTAGAAGTCACCAGGATGCGCGCTATATCTTGCCCGCATCTAATGCGTTTGTGTGCTGCCTTTCTGATGAAAAAAATTTAAGACCATGCGAAATCAACCTTGTACTAGTATGCATGGTACTAGAATACACAACATTACTAGTGCTGGAACTCATGCCGATGCCTTGTACTATCTTTTACTATGCTTTGATTATTAATGAGGGCAAAAAAACAAGCCTTGCCCTGCGTTGTTTTGTGTATATGTAATCTTGTATATTCCTTTATAAGAAGTATGCTCCGACGTGCCCATATTCACCTAGCTCTATATAAAAATTTATAACGTTAAGACAAGCAACACATCTCGCGAGGCAGGGACTATAAGAAGCTTTGCTGGTTCTGACTGCCCCATCTAGAACAGACTTGCATTATTTTTATTGCTAAAGTTGCCCTCACGCACAACATAGGCAGTACCTTACACATCAACGAATGCGTTTGCTTCGTACACTAAGACCACTAAGTACTGGCGAAGTGATCCATGGGATCAGAGATGTGGGGCTGAAGAAAGGCTCAGGTGAATGTGGGCTGCACGGAGGTGCCGTAGATGCACCTTTGGCGATCCAGAGTGCATCACTGTTGGCGATATGACAGAAGTGGCCTAAGGTATCACATGTGGCGCAACAATGTAGTGGCCACGTTGTTGCTAAAGTTGACGTAAGCGTCCACATAAAAACAAAAATAATTACCTAATTATATAAATATTTTTTAAATATTATTTTATGATTTTAAATAACTATTATATTTATGTAGTTTCTCGCCGCGCCGTCTTTATGTAATTTCTTGAACTTTCTTGCTTTCGTAAGAACAGCTCAAGCGCTGTCATTTTGCATTGACGCTCCGAACAAGCTCGAATACGGTTACTGTTCCACACTGTATTGCGTCTCGGACGTATACATATTCTGTTTGAAAAGTGCCGCTACTGGTCGTACATTGTATATCACAGATTGGCCGCGTTCAGCCAACAAAAATGTTCATTTGCCTACAGATTCGGTGGTCCTGCCTCCTCGATGCTTAATATCGTCATCATTGTCAGTCTGCTTTGTGTCTTCTGGAGGACGAAGCCCTTTTGCAATGATCTAAAATTTAGCCTACCTTGGGCGGCGTGATCCTAAACGCTTTCTCGAGTTTCTTTGCTATTCGTCAGGTTTCAGCCCGATATATTAAAGATGGTAATATGCAATGATTCTGCATTCTTCGCTTAAAGAACAGCGACGGATTGCCTGGCAAGCATTCGGGGATACCGAATCGAATACGAGTACGAATCGTAAACTATTCAAATAGATTTCGAATATTAAGGCAATCATTCCCAAAGCAGCCCTGGAATAGTATGTAACCGTTTCCGAAACAGCCGAAAAATTCCACAACATTTGATTTGAAACAAATATTCGCGAGCTTTAACAAAGGAACATTGGTGTTACTTTTATCCGAAAAAGAACCACAGTTTTGTCAACTAAGGCAAGCTCATATACAGCAACAACTAGAGCCTCACAAATATTTTGTAATTGCATGTAGATTGAAATACAGGAGTGACTACAGCATTGAAAGTGGCACTTTCGCAACAGTTTTTAAATGAAAATCGGTATATAACAAAAAAACTCACAGGGTCCCTATTGCATTCACCTAATATGACTCGAAGGCGAAAGCCATCTTCTTTTCATTCTGAGTCGATGTATTGAAACTCTCCCTTGCTCTTCAAGATATATCTGCACCTCACGTGGTGTTCCAGTGCCTCCAGGATCGGAGGCAATGCAAGATTTCCGCAGCTCACCTGGTTTTGCGCTGCCTCTTGCATCTGTGACCAAGCGAGAATGTCACGTGATTGCGTCACCATATGACATCAGATTATTCGGCGTCATAGAGACGACGCGATTACCTCATAATGACGTCACAAATTTCGGCGATCTGTGACTCACCACGTGATGATGTTTTCTGCATCACTCGTGTTGACGCCGATGCCGCGGGACGCCTCCGGACGCCAACGCCACCGACGCCGACGCCGACGGTCTCTTTTCGCGTTGGATGATGCATCTGAGGCTTTGACCTTAACATTAAACAATATTGATCACTATGTCGCTTCGGCGACACCGGAGTTTTAAGGAAAAATGCATTGATCCAGTAATCAATATAGCACCAATAGTCCCGTAAAACATTGGGCTACATTCATCTTGCTAATTCGATTATTACAACAAGACACGCTACCCCACTCTGTCCCAACGTTTCGTTTCTTTGAGGTTTTTTTCATCGATGATTATTATTAAAAAAATATTCGAGAAATATTTGGCATTTCTAATATGCACCATGCGATTCCAGTACTGAATCGAACAAAACGCTATTCGGCTTGTTATTCGAAATTTTCGAATATTCGCACGCCCCTACAAAACACCTCTCACTCAGAAGCCTAATACTGGAATTGTTACGCCACAGACACATACGTCGACATGGTGATTAGAACACCCTCGAAAATTTCCGCGTGCCAGGTTGCACGTTGAGACGTTTGCCGCCTTTTTATTTTGCCACGGACGCCCGGGCCTCCCCAGCTATAGACACACGCGGGCATCTCCTGCTACAAAAAGAAAAAGAAATAGTAGGGTAGGAAAAGCAGGGAGGCTAACCAGTTTAATTGACAGGGATAGTTGGGCGAGTTGGTTGAAGTTCATCTTTAAAAAGCGCGAAAAAACCACAACAGAGAGGAAGGAAGGAGACAGGAAGCGTCGTCCTGTCTTCTTCCTTCCTGTCTGTTGTGGTGTTTTCGCGCGTTTTAAAGGTAACCTGTTCAGGACATCCGGTTACCTACCCTATACATGGGAACAGGATGGGGGAGATTGAAAGCGAAATAGAGCGCATAAGACAGCACCACGTTTTGCATACAACTTGGCACTTCGATAATTTCCCCGACTTCCGTACTCGTTTCTTAATCTGGATGCAGCCAAAGCACACGGAGAGCTTATGCTACAAATCACTTTTGGCATCTGAGAGGGTCTTTATGCGCTGCATCCAGGTCACGAAACGGGCAAGACCCGCTCCAGCCTGGGCATTTTGTATAAAGAGCTCTTCATATACATAACAGAAAGAGAGATAATAAATTTTAATGGAATTCCCGGAGATGTTAGCTTGGTTGATCGCCTGGCTTGCTACTCTAGGTGTCGGGTGATGACTATGATATATAAAATTATCACCTATACGCACAAATAGTACGTACAGTCACAGACACACATATATACACAAAAGAGTCATTCACAAACTTTCGTTAAATCGCGTGTTCCTCAAAAACAACAACAGATTTTTCGCGCTGCGCATCGCATAACCACTGTCTTGCAACGGGTCGAGAAGCTGCTTTTCCCCCACCCCGCGTGTAGGGTAGTCAACCTAGCCAAAGCTTAGTAAACCTTCATGCCTTTCCCCTTCGTTTTTCTCTCTCATTGCTCACCAACCAGAGCATACACCTCCTTGTCAGAACTATATTTTAAGCGAGGGCTCCTTTATGGCCTCACTTTAGGCAACTTTTCGCACAATATCTCATGGCATAACAGATCCTTGTAACTAGCGCGCAGCGGAAGAAAAAACAAAGGATGGCGCCTGTTTAAACGAGCTCCACCGTTGCAGGCTTGCCATGTGCCGATGGTGTCTCATTATATGGGTGGCTGCTCTGCTGGCAGCCCTGGCTGATGCCGGGCCCACGCGTTGGGCGTGGGCGACGGTGATGCCCGGGTCACACAAGCTGGTAATCCAGGACGGCAAGCCGCCGCACGTGGATTCCTCGATGGCATCAGGGCATGGAGCCGTGGCCTGGGCGAGTTTTCAGGATGACATTTTTGAAAGCGGGTAAGCGGATTGGATGGTTTCTTAAAGGTACACAATTAGTAATCACTTAATCAGTTTATCCCGCCAAACTGTTGCGTCAAACAATAACTTTCCTTTATTTCGGGGTTACTGGGTTTTCTCTTGGACGCACAAATGAAGTCTTTGTCTTTTTTTTTAACCTCTGCTGGCACCTCAAGTATTTCAATGTAACTTTTTGTATTCAAGCCACACCTGCTTACTAAATTGTTGTGCAACTTTTTAGGCTATTTTAAGGGTCTTTTCATATACAATGCAGTTCGTCTTTACCGAAAAAAGTATAGGTATGTTCTGAAGAAGAATGTAAAAATTTGTTGCGTAACCTATATTACGATGGACTGTGAGTGAGCTTCATCGGTCGGTTCTTTTGCGCCTTTTGCTGCTTAAAAAACAGGCTTGTTTGGTAATCTAGAAACGTTACTTGTCATTAAGACTACACTTATCTTTCTTATAGTGCCCGCTTCTTAAAGCAAAAACTTTTGAAACCGCTGATTATTTTAGCTATCACACGAGAACACCTCTGACCATAAATGTGTTCTAGCCACGACATGTGTATAGGTTCAAAAATGTCGGCCTCACGTGCCTAGAGGCTCTTGAAGGCCTACTCTAAGGAAACTTTGCTTTGCATAAATTGCTTAGCAATGAGTAGTACATATTGAAGTATCTTGCAAGACTGCAGGGCGTGTAACACGCTGATCTCTTGACTAGCAGCCTGCCATAGAGCACTTTCACAGACTACACGGGCAACTTGTAGTCCGACATTTCCAGAACAAGGTTTCAAATACTGCACGCGCTCCGCTGTCGTCGCATAACTCGCGAGCCGGCACTACGCGGTTTCTCAACGTTCAGGGGTCTGTGCCATTTTCTATGAGCTGTAACGCCGGAGTTTTTTTTTCTATATTTTTATGGAAAGTACAACTCACATTAAGTTGTTTTGGAGCATCTACAGGTATTCATAATGTAAACTTCTGTAAAGGGCTGGCGCTATTTAGAAGCAACATGTTTACGAGGTCAGAAGTTTACCATTTATATAATCTTGGTGATTTGCTGCAGAAGACGATGCGGGCTGCTTAGGAATACTAAGTTTCTCACTTACAAGGCTTTTCATGTGCTCCTTTTCTAGTAAAAACGTAAGTGTTACTTCTGGCATTGATGTAAGAGCCATAGCTAACATTTTTAGGTGGTAAGCGATGTCATGTAGTATAATACCCTTGACACACGGGCAATAGTAAAGTACTTTGAGGTAAACCCCTTTTGTCGCCTAAAGGGACCATTTGCAGAAAGGAGTTGTGCCGATGACACACGGCACCGGACAACTGCTTTAAGTGGTTCCTCAGAAAAACGCTGTAGAAAAAAATGGCGCTGTTTGTGCAAGCAACGTTTGTGTCAAGTTGTCAATCTTGGCGTGCACTTGCGCACGTGTACGGGGAATACCGGCATCGGTGAGGCTCTCGGCGATCCTTTGGTACACAACACCGTTGTGCTTTTGCCCTCGCAGGGCGTCCAAGTTATCTTCCCAAGAATTTATGAGCGCCCAGGTCGCCTTTTCCGTGCACTGGACCCGTGGTTTTTTCACGGCTTTGGTTGACGGCGCCGATTCAGCAGACTCCATCATTATTATCTCGCCGACACAACAAATGCCAGTCACTGCCAACACTAGAATGGTGGCATGGCGGTTTTCTAGTGATGTGGTGCAGGCGTTTGAGAGTATGTATAGCTATAAAGTATAAACGTTCGCTTTTCGACAAATCGTTCTTCTGCTGAAAATTAAAACATTTTCGCTCGCAAAAAACAAAGTCACTAGGCACCTTAGTGTTGCAACATGTTTTCTTTTATTGATAAATTCTGCACACTGTGTGCGAGAGTACTCCCTTCCTGGCCAAAAAGTAGATGCGCGATCTGCCTTTCCGAAAAGGATCTTTTCTGGAAGGGAGTTACTCCTTTGTCGTGTGTCACTGCGCTCGAACGCCTTTCCGGAAGATGTCCCCTTTTCTAAAGGACTTTAGAGTGGCCGTGTGTCAGGGGTATAAAAGTGGTTCTAAATTTTCGGCCAGATTTCTAGCAATTTTTAAATGAAAGTTTCCGCGGACAAGTGCACTCCTCGTTCGATAAATGGAGGGTATTTCAGGAATGAACAAGTATGTGAGCATACGGCATCGCATTCACAGCTGGACAAATTTGCTCGTATCCGTTTCCTTTTCCTCTTCAAGTTATGTTTACGCATTAGCTTTGAACAGCGCACGTACTACCCCAGTCTTACTATGGAGGCAAATTCTTCTCTATCGTTCGTGTACAAGCAAATCGCTTTCGGTACTGGGCAAAAAACTACGCAAGTGCTATGTTGCATCCGGTTCAGCACTTTCATTCATCGAGGCATCACTCAGTGAACTTTCACACTTGCAGCTGAAGACATGCAAAAGCGGCCTTACTACTTGGTAGTAAGGCCTTGCTAATTGCTACAGTAGGCTTGGCTTTCTTTCAAATTCAAGAAATGGTAAAGAAGAATGCTAAGGGGCCTTAGTAAAGTACGCTTCTACAACAAAGCAGCCACTCTTACTCTGACAGGAGGCTAGCGAAGCCAGAAAGCTAAATACGGACGGCGTGACGAAACCTTCCCACAACTTACCGTGACGTCGTAGATTTTTAAAGCGTCTACGTAGGTCTAGTGAATTGTTTATTGGTAGAAAGTCCCTACGTTGCAGGCTAAATGAACCGATCACTAAAACTAGGAAGTTTAGGGAACTCTTCAGGTGCCACATAGTTGGAAGCCCGCGATACCGTGTTGACATACCGACGCCGAGGTCGGAAGGAAAAGCAAGAAAGCGATTTATGGCCTCTGTCTTTGTAGGTAGCATTGAAGATTGTTTGTTCTTGCAGGTCTATGAAACTATGTTTTTAAAGAGGTATCTTGCCAACGCAAACTAATCGAGTTATTGTCTGTAGCATTTCATTAGGTCAAGATTTTTAGGGATGCATTGGGTGTTGGAAAACTGGGTGTTATGAATTCTTTATTTGAAAATTCCGTGACTTCTCTCGAGCAGCAATTGTATTATTTGGCGTGAACCTGCGCTAAGGAGAACGTGGAAGGCGCTTGCGCATCTCCATTACCATATTAAACGAGACTGAAAGTCCAGGTTGTCTCGCTTTAGACACTGAAAAACAAAAGTGCGTAACATACGACTACTACAGTTTAAACTGCGTCTAGAAAATGCCATCCCATTATTTTTCTAGCAATTTTATGCCTTGTATTCTGCAATAGCCCGTTAATCAAAGTTACCCGAAAAAAATTGATCTTCTCTTCGCAACTGTTTCTACGAGCTCAAGGAGCGTTATCCTTCGTAACCCATGGCCGTGAGCGGTGTGTACATGGTGCTGCACGAGGGAAACGGTTGGACAACGTATTGTAGGCAAGTCACTCTTATAGCACAGCTTTTGGCTACCTTGAGCGGCAGTCGTAGGGGCACTGCCTATATAGTCATTTGCGTATTTGGCCGCTTCAGACACTGCGCCCATTAGGAAACGTCAGGTCTCTATGGCAGCAGTATGTCCATTGCATACGTGGGCTCCCATCCATACAACAGGGAAAAAATGCCTGATTACCAGCGATAGCCTCCGCCTTATACGCGTATGTGATGGGCAGAAAAACAATGTCCTAGTTAGCATGATCCCTAGCATCGCATATGGTCGGCATGTCACCATGTATGGCCTAAATCCTCCCTGTCTAACCGTTCGTTCGCAGATGGGTAGGCTGTACCCTTGCGGTGAACGATGCCGCATGCAGCGGAAAAGGCTTGTACGACTTCAGCCAGCAACACACGCTCTCTGTTGCTGAGCAGTTTCCGTGCTCAGCGCTGTGTGTGTGTTTGTATTTCTTGATCGGGTCTATTTTGCGCTGTATTTGCTTTGTACTGAATTCCGAACACGCCCAAGCTTCCACGCTAAATCAGATAGCGTTGTCCTCAGTGTAGAAGAATGAAGTTCCGCAAAATGAGAGATGCCACTTCGGGCAGAGGCGACTAGGAGTTAAGCAGCCCCGGCGTAGCGTATCAGGTAATCGACACCTACCATTATTAATCGTTTACATGGGGAGGAGTAGAGAAGTGGTCCGTAGAGGTATGCCAATACGATCAAATGGACAACCCGGATACTCTGGCAGCTATAACTCACCAGAAGGACGCTTTTCAAGTTTACGTCACTGGCACGGCGATACAAGCACGGATCTATGGGCGGACAAAATGATACATTCCGTGCCAGTAGAAAGAATGCGTTAGCCGAGAATACGCTTTGAAGACGGCGGCCTCACCCTTATGAGGCGCAGTACTAAACTAAAACTATTCAATCAGGTGATAGAGAAATGCGCGGAATATAATCAACCCCTATATATAGCCTTCATAGGTTACGAGAAGGCATCTCATTCGGTCGAGATATCAGCAGTAATGCAGACACTGTGGAATCAGGGCGTCAATGAAACATATATAAACATACTGGAAGAAATATACAGGAGCTCCACAGCCACCATAGTCCTCCATAAAGAAAGTTACAAACTTACAATAAAGAAGAGTGTAAGGCATGAAGACACGATCTCCCCAATGCTATTCACCGCGTGCTTACGGGAGGCTTTCAGGGCCATAGATTTGGAAGACTTAGGGATATTAGTTAATGGAGAGCACCTTAATTACCTGCAATTCGCTGATGACTTTGCATTAATGAGTAACTCAGGGGACGAATTCTAACTCATGATTACTGAACGGGACAAGGAAAGCAGAACGATAGATCTCAAACTTAAAAACTAAAGTAATGTGCAACAGTCTCGGAAGAGAACAGCGCTTTGCGATAAATAGCGAGGCACTTGAATTTTTAAAGGAAAACTTCTACTTAGAACAGGTAGTAACTGCGGAGCCGAACCATGAGATTGAAGTAACTAGAAGAATGAGGATGAGATGGAGCACATTCGGCAAGCATTCTCAAATCATGAATGGTAGTTAACCACTATCTCTCAAGAGGAATGTATACCTTACCGGTACTTACCTACGGAGCAGAAACCTGGAGGCTTACAAAGTTGGTTCAACTCAGAAAATGATAGGTGTAACCTTAATGGACAAGAAGAAAGCAGAGTGAGTCAGGGAACAGACGGGCGTCAAGGACATTTAGTTGAAATCAAGACGAAGAAATGGGCATGGGCAGGGAATGCAGCGCGTAGGCAAGATAACCGCTGGTCATTAAGAGTAACTCACTGGATTCCAAAAGAAGGCAAATGCGCGAGTGGAAGACAGAAAGTTAGATGGGTAGAGAGATTAAGAAGTTTGCAGGTGTAATGCGGTAGCAGCAACCACAGGACCGGGTTGACTGGAGGAACATGGGAGAGGCCTTTGCCCTGCGGTGGGCGTAGTCAGGCTGATGATGATGATGACGAAACTAAGCGCCTATGTCAGAACGCATGTGCCGTGGTATCACGAGCTGCTGTTTGCGACGATCAGGTAAATAATTACGCTAGGCAAATAATATCGCGCACAGAGAAGTCAGCGGTTTGGAGACGAAGTGCTCGAGAAGGGGTGTGACGGGTTGTTCGTCCGAGGAAATTCAACATTGTTGCAAGGAGGGGATCTTTGCGTTGCTCGACAGGCATATCAGTGACGTCATTAGGTGACATGGATGCGAAGGGCGTCGACATGGAAGCCTCATCGGAAGGTTTGGCAATCGGGAAAGCTCATTGGCATTGGAGGGCTTTCTGCCCAATCGGTAGATAATGCGAATGTCGTATTCTTGAGCGAAGCACCCATCAGTCGAGGAGAATTGGTGGAATTTTTAACGAGCACAGCAAGCAAATACGTGATAGTACGTAACAATGCCAAAAAAGCGACCATATAGATATCGAAAAAACTTGACGAGAATGATGGTCAGGCACTTCTTGTTTGTGATTGCGTCTGCCTTCTTTAAAGCACTACTCGCATACGCGACGACGTACTCGTCGCAGCCATCTTTCAGTTCCGTTAGGACTACACCAGATTTCTGTATGTGTACATCTGTGTACACACACATCTGTGAGTGTACGTGCATCTTCGTGTGTGCATCTGTGTACACACAGAGCTGTGTGCGTGTGTGTGTGTGTGTGTGTGTGTGTGTGTGTGTGTGTGTGTGTGTGTGTGTGTGTGTGTGTGTGTGTGTGTGTGTGTGTGTGTGTGTGTGTGTGTGTGTGTGTGTGTGTGTGTGTGTGTGTGTGTGTGTGTGTGTGCATCTGTTGGCGCAGTGGGGTCGTAGTGTCGAATAATCAATGGAAAGTAAGTGCATTGTAGTTACTCGGAGACTTTGTCACCGGAGATGTAATTGCTCTCGGTAAGCAAATTGGTCAATGCTATGATGATTCTTGTAAAATTGCGTACAAATTCCCAAAGTCAAAAAGGCCTGAAAAAGCTGTGGAGTGCTTTAGGAGTACTGGGCTTGGAAAACTTTGCAAACATGCGGGTTAACGTGCAGGAAACAGAATGTGCCCCAATATTTTTAACCCGCGGGCAGCAAAACGGCATTATTCCATGTTGCGTTCAAGGCCGGAAAACATCCCATGTCTATATCCCACGCGAACGGATGAGGAATGTCGGAAAAACAGGAAGAAAACATGCCAGCAAGATAGCACAAACATGTTTTTTACTTGTAGTTACAGATGATGGCGTCCGTCGTGCGCTCGAATGAAATGAGTGCATTACAGAGTTCAAAAGGCGTCGCCATTAATTCGCACAAGCCGTCGAAAGCTGTCTTCTGACAGTCATATTCAAGCATTGGTATTTGTCAATAGCCCGAGTGGAGATCCAAGAATAAGAAGTACTCCGGCCTTGCAAGTAAAGGAGGGCGTCAACTTTCCGATGTAAAGGATAGACATATTCACAGGTCGTATTAGTGATCCGACCATAATACAAACGGAAGCGTATTCACCCACACATCTTTCGCACTGATACCGCATAAGAAGCCCAAAGACAGTGAGAAGGACGAATGACGAGCCGCTGCAGCGTATTGTTGACTCGTTCGTTAATATACTTTCCCTTGGCTACCGATGCATGGCGTAAATTGTCGAACGTCCCAAGCGTGCTTGGTCCTAATCAAATGAAGAGAGAATTCTATCTGTGCGCGAGGACTAGCTTGTGGTACGGAGATGGAATATCGCCGTCCTAGATAGAGTGAAGAACGCTTGACGACGACAGTGACGATGATAAAGGTGATGATGTGCTTAGAGAGGGATTATCTCGAGATTTCCGGTGACCGCGAGTGTCGTTCGAAGTCTCCAGACCGTCAAGCGGTTCACGGGCTGTGAAAAACCTTAAGATTCTATGCGCAGTGATGGAACAGGGAATTGAAACGTATTTTAGACAAGCTTTCACGATGGCCCGCCTACAGTAGGGAGGATGGTGAACGAGAGAGTGCGTGGGGCCTGGCAACGTTAAAAAATGGGCGACAACGTAAAACGTACGATAGCATCTCGCGTGGTGGTGGTGCAAGATTCGGGCGCAAGCGCCGCATGGTGGCATGTCCCTACCGGGTACAACACTCAGTTTGGCGGGTTTACTAGCAGAAGGGTCAGGCAGTACGTTGTCGGAGGGTGGGTACTACTTTGGCCCGGGCCCAGTCGATTATGGCCCGACGGTGAGACTATAATTTACAGCCGAGGATCATATTGTCACCTCGCCGTGACGGTGAAGAAGACTCCAGCAGAACTCGGAAATGCTTAACTCTTTATTTGGCTGAACTTGTGGCCGGGAAACGGAAAGTCAAACTACAAGCAAGGCACCCTATATACTGTTAGCAGCGAACAGAGCGTCGGCTGTCGATAATCTGCCCTGCGGTAAGGCGCGTCATTTATACATGCAGCATCGAGCATCCCAGCCTTATCGCTGGTGACCGCGTAAGTTCGAGAATGATCTCAACTGTTCGCGTTTGCGCGCTCAAGCTTATAAGAAGGTTCTAAGATAATCTGGAAGGTTCCCAGACATTAGGGCGCGGCTTGCGCAAGGCGGAATGGTGATTTGATCCTCGAGCACGTTCAGGGCACATTGCCATGGATTCGTATTCGGTGGTGTCGTTTTGTCCGACGACAGTTATCGACTTGGCTCTGAAGTTGATGACTTCGCCGTGATGATTTAAGAAGTCCATGCCAAGTATGACATCCCTGGAGCAGTGTTGCATGATTACAAAACTCGCAGGATACGTGCGACTATTGATTGTGACTCTAGCTGCGCAGACTCCAGACGGCGTTATTAGATGGCAGTCTTAACTTTCTTCAACTTGGCGGCGAACGACTCACTGACAATGGAATAATCGGCTCCAGTATCGACGAGAGCTGTGACGCTGTGGCCGTCGATAAGAACGTCGAGGTATCTAGTTCGTCTTGCATTGCGGTTGGGTCGTGGCGTCGGATCACGGCTGTGTTGGTTTGTTCCGCTGCTTCCATGTTGCGTCGTCAGGTCTTCTTCGGTCCGCGAGGTTTTGTCGTCAGAGGTCTGTGTGGTTCGCGTCATGTTCTGAAGGTTTCGTCGCGGCGTCGTCGTCGGCGGCGGAGGATCTTCGGTAGTTCGTCGTACAGCAACCGCACCTCCATTGGTTGCTGCCCTTAGTTTTAGGGATATGGGCTCGCGGAACGGGCCCGGTTAGGGCCGCTGTACTGCTGACGTCGCTGAGGGGACTAGTAGCGTCCAGGCGGCGGCGAACGCGATGTACGTCGAGGTGCCCATTCGGTGGTGGTCAAGTAGTCGGCGATGTCGCATGGCAGCTCACCACGCTGTGGACGTGGTGCGTTGAAGGCGAAGCCGCGTAGACCCCTCTTACGGTACTGGCAGCAGCGGTAGGTGTGGCCGCCTTCCCCGCAGTGATAGCAGAGCGGTCGGTTGTCAGGGTCACGCCAAACGTCGGTCTTTCGGGGGGCATAGCGTTCGCCTGTAGGCGGCAGGGTTGCCAATGGTGGCTACTTTTCGCCAAATTGGCGAATTTGAGAGGCCCGTGGCGACCTAAAGTTACGAATGGCGACATGGCGAATTTTTCGCGATTTTCGGCTTATGTCTCCACTGAGTTATGCAACCTAAGCTCAGTGTCTTCCCAACGATTGAGCATTCTCTGTATTTTTCTTGGGTTTAGACCCACGAGTAGTATGTGCATATTACGCGTCATTCGGTATGTCCGTCCTGTAACTCGTGTGTATCTCCTCAATTCATCTAGATGCAGGAGGTACTGGAATGTCCCTCAGCGACATTCTAGCAAAATGTAAGTCAGCGGACTGCCTTGCAAACCGCGAGGGGGCAGTGTTTGACTATACGTTTATGGCTTTAGGTGCTTTAAGCTTCTCTAAAGTTTCGCTTCTGAAGGGGCTAGACGACGGGTTGGCCGCCTGTTCCGACCATGTCTTCCGCCAAAGCTCCGACTGTTCTGAATAGCTTGGCGACTTATTCACTGTTGCAGTACCCCCAATTCAGCTCGTAAAGACTGTTTTGGAATAGCGAAGAGAGGCGGATACGCGGCTATTCGTGCAATAAAAAATATTTATTGAGGCATTTTCCACTGTTCTCGGTGAGCGTGTGCAATGAAAACAATTGCTATGTAACGTTTTACACTGTCTACCTGATCATTAATAACGCATCAGATTGCCGCGTGTAGATATAGGTGACTATAAGAAAGGGTCAGTGGCGTCTGGTATCATATTAGTTCACACTGAAAAGGTGTAAGACTCACTAATGATCGGTTCCTGTAAGAATGCTGTCGTGTTACCTTCAGTAAACCTTTTAATACTTTTAATTCATATAAGGGTACGTAAAGCTGTCTACAAACAACGCTTTCACGGTTTTCGCCCAAGGTTTACCACACATTTACCTTTGAAACGAGCGGACAGGGATGGAACGATATCATGAGCGTTTCATTCATCCACCCTTGCGCCACCACGCACATCTTGCGGCTAGTCGGCGAAGTAGCACTATGCACTCCCATGGTGAAGCGGGCGAAACGACTGGCATTGAGAAACGTCAACATAATTTCAGGGTCTTGGATGGTACTGTATTCTACGGGGCTATACGTGAGTGGAAACATTTATTACTAGGTATGCCGCGCATATCTAGAATGGCGACTTCTTTGGCGACATTTGTAAAAAAAATGGCGACTTTTGGCGACTTTTTGCTCTTCGTTTGGCGACATTTACTCGAAAGTCAGTGGCAACCCTGGTAGGCGGGCGAGACGGCATCGGAGGTGGTGGCGGTGTCTGCTGACGGAACTGCGACGCAACGGGCCGTTGGTGATTGCGCGGAGTGGCGACAGCATGGCGTGGAACGGCAGCACAGCTCATGGCTTCCGGCTCAGGTTGCGGCGGTGCAGCAACTCTCAACGAATGCTGATGTCAATGTATGGGCACCGTGCATACGTTAGGAGCCGCCACAGTCGCGCGCTGCCTCCAGCGCCAAAGCGGCCACGGCAGCAGATCTGGCGGGATAAGGGAGCAGACAAAGCAGGACGTGGCAAGCCACTGCGCCGTGCTTTGGTGCTTCGCTTGAGGCGTTTCCTTTCCCGTTTGCTTCCGAAAGACGTCAAATTGTTAGCAGCTGTCCGAGAACGTAGCGTTAGCGCGGATGCTTCTTTTCGCCAGACATCGTGTATCCTCAGGCGAACGCGGCAACATTAAATGCATGAGGTGGCGGAAGACAACGGCGGTGACGAGCCCGTTGAGCGAAACTGCGCACGTATAACGCGGGCCGCCTCGCTCACTAAACAATCACAGCTTATCACCCTCGGGCTAACGCGGCAGCGAATGTGGAGCGAGCAGGGGTACAATCGCGGAGCGATGTTGTATGCTATATTATTCTTATCGTCCACCACCTGCGGCTCACTGATCGCGTTGATAACGCGGACGTACCGTCGCTCTGGTCACTAGCCAAGCGCGAGAAGCGCGAAAAGTGTAGTCATCGTAAAAGGCATAGTTCCTCGACTTCACCCCATTGCGAGCGCGTCAGAGCATCCCGCCAAATCTGCGCTTCTTGCCGCTAGGGACGCCGAGCGGAGTTACGTCTGCACGGAGCCTATGCGGCTGCCTTTGCGCCCCTCTTCTCGCCCCCCTTACAATGTATAGGGCTGACTTTGCGCCCCCCCCCCTTCTCGCCCCCTTGCCCCCCCCCCCCCCCCCGTGCGCACGGCTATGCTCGTATGCATTTGTAGGGCCTTTTCAATCGTTGTGGCCTCCAAAGTGAACTCCGTGACTGTCTTGGGCGGGTCGCGTACAAGTCCGGCAAAGAGCTCTTGCTTCACTCTCCGCATCAGGAAACGAAGCTTTTTTTTCTTCGGACATAGCGGGGTCGGCGTGCCGGAACAATCGGGTCATTTCTTCGGAGTACATACCGATGCTTTCGTTCGGGAGCTGTACACGGGTCTCCAACAGGGTTTTCGCTCTTTCCTTGCGGACGACGCTGCCGAAGGTGTCCAGACATGCGGCGCGAAAAAGCTCCCAAGTCGCCAACGTGCCTCCTCTGTTCTCGAAACATGTCCAAGCGGTGTCTTCTAGGGCGAAAGAAACGTACCGTAGTTTGTCTTCACTTGTCCAATTGTTGAAAACGGCGACCCGGTCGTACCTTTCCAGCCAGCTCTCCGGATCTTCTAGCGATGACCCGTGGAAGATTGTTTGCTCCCGTGGCTGATGTAGCCTGATCGAAGTAGGGGCTACTGGGGCGGTCATCGTTGCAGTCGAGGTCACAGCGTTGGGTTGCCTGGCATTGTCTGGAAGGCGTCCGTACTCTGGCTTGAGTCCTAGCTGCCGGCGGCTAGTTCGACGGCTCGGGATGTCTTTAGGTTCTTCCTCTTGACTGCTTTGACTTGGATTGCGACTCCGTGTGGGTGTCCGGAACATGAACGAACCAGCACCTCCACCAGATGTCACGTGGTCGTGACGGTGAAGAAGACTCCAGCAGAACTCGGAAATGCGTGACTTTATTTGGCCGAACTTATTGCCGGTAAACGGAAAGTCAAACTGCAAGTAAGGCACGCTGTATGGGCACCGTGCATACGTTAGGAGCCGCCACAGTCACGCGCTGCCTCCAGCGCCAAAGCGGCCACGGCAGCAGATTTGGCGGGATGGGGAAGGGGGGGGGGAGGAGGGGAGGCAGACGACACAGGCTGCGGCAAGCCACCGCGCCGTGTTTTGGTGCTTCGCTTGAAGCGTTCTCTTTCCCGTTTGCTTCCAAAAGACGTCAAATTGTTATCAGCTGTCAGAGAACGTAGCGCTAGCGCATGTGCTTCTTTTCGCCAGACCTCGTGTATCCTCAGGCGAACGCGGCAACATAAAATGCATTAACTGGGGGAAGACAACGGAAGTGACGAGCCCGCTGAGCAAAACTGCGCACGTGTAACGCGGGCCGTCTCACTCACTAAACAATCACAGCTTATCACCCTCGAGCTAACGCGGCAGCGAACTCAGCGGCAGCTTGAAACCGGCAATACCAGCAATTGCACTGTCACGGCCGCTGAATGAAAAAAAAAAACGCTTTCCATCAAACGGCCATGGCACTGCATTCGCTGCGCCGACTTATTCAGTGCAGCCGAGTTCGTCGTCGCGGCTCGTGTTTTGCTGCCATGGCACTGCAAAGCGTGCCAATTATTATTACGTTTGGATTCAGAGAGCTACGTGATATAGATAGTTTCTTCCTAGGAGCTAATCTGAAGAAGGGCAGGGAACTCCTCGAAGCGGGTCACGTTCACGGCGTCGTGGAAGAGGTGTTGCTCGGCAGATCAACAATCACGGGCAAATGCAACCCCAGAAAAAAAAAAAACATCTATTTACAAAACTCACTTTTGTCGTCGAACAAGTGCGATCCACGGTTCACGCCGATTCCGTTCATATTCTCTAAATGGAAACCGGTAAAAACGCGTGCCCAGAGAATTCCTGTAGGGGTTATTGCACCCAACAACGCAGCAATTATTCCTGGAGTTCGGCATTCCTACGAACAGCGGAACCGGCACAAAACGAACTGCCCGCGTACGAACCTCGCGCTGTCACAGCGGGAGCGTGGAGCGAGCAGGGGTGCAATCGCGGAGCGATGTTGTATGCTATATTATTCTTATCGTCCACCACCTGCGGCTGACTGATCGCGTTGATAACGCGGACGTACCGTCGCTCTGGTCACTAGCCAAGCGCGAGAAGCACGAAAAGTGTAGTCATCGTAAAAGGCATAGTTCGTCGACTTCACCCCATTGCGAGCGCGTCAGAGTATCCCGCCAAATCTGCGCTTCTTGCCGCTAGGGACGCCGAGCGGAGTTACGTCTGCACGGAGCCTATACTGATAGCGGCGAACAGAGCATTGGCCGTCGGTAATCTGCCCTGCGGTAAGGCGCGTCGGCATTTATACATGCGGCATCGACCATTCCAGCCTTATCGCTGGTGGCCGCGTTAGTTCGAGAATAATCAATAATCTCAACTGTTCGCGGTTGCGCGCTCGAGCTTATAAGAAGATTCTGAGATAATCTGGAAGGTTCCCAGACATTAGGGCGCGGCTTGCGCAAGGCGGCGGCTACGCGTGCAACGGACTAGTTTCATAAAAATGAAAAAAAGAAGTGCGCGTGGCAGTATCATGAGAGCATGAAGACAGCACCGAAAATTCCATATAGACGACATCCTGAATGATCCTCCTGGCAGTGTACAGGGCCGTCCACTGTTAGGGTGAACGCGGCTCAGTGTGGCTGCGCTCCGCAGAGGGCCTTGAGAGCGCCAGTGCCGCCGCCACGGCCGCGCATCGAAGCGTCGTGGCGCATGCGCACACAGGCGCATGGGAGATACTTTGGGTCGTCTGCTTTATCACTCGAGCGCACCGCTCCGTAGTAGCCAGGCGCTTGGTTGTAGTACAGCAAGAGCGACGCGCTTGTGTGTGCCTGCCCCTCTTCGTTTCGATGCGCGGCCACGCCGTATGCACTGGCGCTCCGCAGAGCGCTGCCACGCTGAGCCGTGTTCACCCTAAGACTGGACGCCAGTGTACGTGCAGCAAACTGTTATATTTGCTGCAGACTTGTGGTTTGTATTATCATGCCTAATGCAGCTTACGGCAAAACGCTACAGACCCAGTGTCAATAAGCGCAACTGTGGCAGTTCCTTCGATTATTACGTCCAGTAAGTTTCCCAGCGACTCTGCAGGCCTTGTACAGCTCCCGAAGCTTGCAGTTCGTGCCTGTGGATCTGCAGCAACGACATTACCTCGCTAAGCGAATGAAAACGAGGTACGAGAATAGCTGAAGTCTACGTGGTGAAGGAGAACGATGAGTTACTGCGAGGTCATCGAATAGGCAGCTGATTCTGGCTTGGGATACATGGCATACCCGACAGCTTAGTCCTTCAGGACTCTATATTTGGACCACTATTATTTTAATCTAAATCAGTGACATTACCAATCTACCAGGTTCCCATAACATGATTATGTATGCTGATGACGCGAACATAGTTTTTACAGCCAAATCTTTTATGCAGGCAGACGGTGTGGTAAATAGCTATTTAGGTTACATGGAATATTGGCTACAACGCAACATGTTTTCCTTAAACCTATTACCTTAAACTTTAAACAATATGTTTTGCTAAACTGGTTAAATTATTTGTAGGCCAACTAATATTGTTCATTTACATAAAACCAATATTCGGTTTGAATATATAACAATACGTGAGGTTGACTGTAATAAATTTCGGGGTGCCTGGTTCCATCAGAACTTTTTCTTGAACACACAATATCAGAATTTACATCTGAACTAAATAGAAGTGTTGGCTGTCCTTACCAACTTGCTAATTTAGAACGTGTGTAGTTGCGGCTGCAGGTCAACTCTAAGTTAACCTGTTTTATTCTGTCATGGGGATCCACTACTACTAACTGTAAGAAGCTATATTTACTCTGGAAGAGAGCTTTGCGGTGCATTCCTGGTTACTGCGGCAGACCAAAGTACTTTTCTACGATGCTGATGTCCCCGCAGGGGCGTCTGCGCAAACAGCGTTTGGTGAGTGGCCTCACCACGGACCAAGCCAAGGGGGGGGGGGGGGGGCGAGGTTCGACCCTCTCTCACGCCTCGCCGTTCGTGGCTTAACCATGTCCGGGGAAAAGGGGATACGGGGGCTTGCGCCGACACCGGGTGATTGGATCTTTAGGCCCCCCGGTAGGGGCAACACACTCCTTTGGCCCCGGCTTCACGTAGACGGCACCCCTCTGCTGACCCACCCATGGGGTATCGCCGGTAGACTTTTCCTATCCCCCCCCCCCCTATCAGGTTCTTTCCTTTCCTATCTTCTTTCATACCTGTCCTGTCTCCTTCTCCCTTCAGTTATTTCCCAATTTTCGTAGGCGTCCTGGGTTAGCCTTGTGCAATGTGCATGGGGTTATGGTAGCGGTGTACGGCTGGCGTCTGCATGTTTTCCTCTATCGCAAATCTCGTAGCGTCCCATTGATGGGCTCCGTGGTGGGTGGCCGCATCGCTACTGAATCACATTCCGCTATCATGCATAAAGATTTCCCACTACTAAATCAACGTGCCGCTTCAAAGCGCGTACGCTTTGAAGCGGCACGTTGATTGCTATATAGGGTTTACCTTTTTTCAATCTTTCTTGAAATAAATTTCAGTTTCAAGTTAGCGCTCGTCGTGTCCACTCTTTTTCGTCTGTCCCTGTTTTTTAGCTCTTTGAAGTTGTGTCATGAAGAACTGACCTTTCTCAGCCGACACATAGACCTATTCCCCCACTATCATGTGGTACACAGTAAGAAGTCTGACAAAACAGCTAAAATGGTGTCCCATTTCTTAGTACCAAAATCACTGACAGCCACCCTAGGTGCTAGCTATAAAGTTACAAAAATGGCCAGTGGAGACCTCTGTCTTGAACTACGCGACAAGATACAGCTTGATAAACTAAAGAACCTCGTAACTTTCGTCAACATTCCCATCACTGTAACACCCCACCGATCCATGAGCTACACCAGTGGAATCGTATCAGACACAGATCTCCTTGACCTATCCGACACCGAACTCCTCGTAGGGTGGAAGCACTAGAATTTCACAAATGTAGAACAAATTGTCATCCGAAGAAAACATTCAGGAAATCCCAACCAAACACTTGATACTTACATTTGCCACCAGTGAACTTCCACAAAGCATTGAAACTGGCTACACAAAGACCCCTATGAGACCATACATCCCAAACCCTCGCCGATGTTTTCAGTGTCAGAATTTAAACTAGAAAATGCAGTTGTATACACCCATTCTCTAAGCATCGTAAAAGCTCTCAAAAGTCTGAAAAAGCACAAAAACCCTGTCCTTGTCTCCGTCTACTCACTCCTTTGCACGGTCTGCGCACTCAAACAGCATGTCTTATGGTACATTCGACTGGTCGTTTTCGAGCGCTCCGAAGGCGCTGAAAAAAGTGTGTAAAATAGCAACTAACCATTGCTACTAACATTATCGGGTCAAAACATAATCGGGAAGGAGAAAGATGAATTGCATACATGCTTGTTCTCGTTGAAAAGGTTTAAAGCTGTTGAATTCAACAGTTTCAAACACAGTCAGAGCGCTCTCAAACGACCAGTCGAATGTACCATTAGTGTGATGGGTGCCAGGGCCCCGCGAGATCCAAGGCAACGTATTGGCGGACCGGCTAGCAGCATCCGCCCACGAAAATAGTCCCAATATATTCAGAGCTATCCCTCCGCTAGACCTAAAACCCTTCCTCAAAGAGAGTTCAAGGCGTTTTGGCAGCGCACATGGGCTAGGCGCACACAAAATAAACTGCACGTTACCAAGCTGCACCCTGGTAATTGGCCGCAGTATCAAAGTTACGCCGCACAGAAGTAACACTTACAAGGCTAAGAACAGGTCACACACACAGTACACACTCATACCTTCATTCCGGTGGTGATTCACCCATGTGCGAGAGAGTGGTGAACCACTTACCGTGCTTCACATTTTAATCCAATGTAAAGAATTGGGCACGCTTAGAAAACAACACTTTCCATTACACTACCGACAACAAATACCATTTCACCCATCAACGTTCATCGGTAGGAAACCGGTTTATAAACATCAGTCACTATTCCGTTTTTGGAAGAAGTTCATAGCTTTCACTCCATATACCCAAAAGACGTGGCTCTCGTTGGCCACCCATGGCCCTCGCGCCACAAAACCCCACTAATCATCATCATACGATGCTGACGTTTCGCAGTTATGATTTACTTAAGGCAAATCAGATCTACGTTTTTTGTTTGATGCAGCTTATTAAAACTAATAAATTACTCAGTAAAAACAATCCAATGTCTAATGATACATACTATTTTCGAAAACAAGTACACCAGGTCTCTAAAATCTCTACTACCTTGGCAAGCAGTAATTAAATTTTGAAATAGTTACGGTAAAGTCTCAACAAATGCTGATCTTCATGTTTCACCGAAATTGTTTAAAAAATAAACTTAGGAACATTTCCTTGATTCCTGTTTGTTTTGTATACCCTTGTTTTCATTATAAGCCCTGAATCTGCATCCAAGCGCAGCTGATTTTCTATTTATAATGTTATGTTTTCTTATATGTTTTCTGATATTTTTGTCAAACTGTTCAAGGTAGCTGAGGCCTTCTTCAGCCTTTAGCGCCGGCTTCCTCTTGTGTATGCAAATGGAATAAACTTCACAGTAGCCCCCCTGACGGGCGCAGTCATTTCTTTGTAAGGCTGTAGAAGTCAATCGCCCAAATGCAGCATAACTACTTGGTGCGCCACGTATTCATGAACGAAGTCCTTAAAATGAAAAATTCGGCAGATCCCACGTACCGTGGGAGTCGATGTTATGCGAAGCATGCGGCTGGTAGGTGACTGTGGCCTAATTTTTTACTGAGCGGCACGTTACAAAATGACGCTAAAGATTTGTATAAATTTTATACGCACACATATATATGTTGAAGAGCCGCATATGTGTTACATAACCACTTGTTTACGGTTGGGTAACGCTGCCACTGGCAACGTGGGTATTACCAACACCAGAAGCGGTAAGCTGATATGTAGTGCTTATACATGTCCCGAGGACTCACACACGTTTTACGAACCGGTGTGCATGTGTGCAAGAAGTTCTTGACAGTTCTTGAACAAGGGCGTCATCACCGTGATCAGTGAGCACCAGCAGCTGGTCATGACTTGTTATAGGATCCGGTCGTGATCGTGGGGACGAGGGGTCCATGTGTGGTGAAGTATGTGGTATAGTAGAGCTGTTGGAATTCGTGGATGCCTCGGTCATTTCATCGACAGATTGTCTGTCGACAGAGCCGGCGACATGTCGGAACCTGAAGCCACCCTTCGCGTTGGTGAGGTATAGGCCGTCGAGGCTGGTAGGCCTGGATAGTGCTACGTAGACCAACATCAATGGATGGTGTTTGTCGTATTCGTACACTACCTGAGCGTATGTGTCCTACGTAGCCTAGTCTACAAAGCGGCTGTCAATCAATCTGGCATCATCCTCGGTCAGCATGAGGCCATCGCCCAGCCTCGTAAGAAATAAAGAGGCCACTGCGTCGTTCTGGTGGACGAAGTGCACTTTACGGTGCGGTGATGTGTATATCATATGTAACATTCTTTAATGTATTCCTCCGGGCTCGAGCAATGCTTCAATATAGCTTGCTGAATCATAGAATACAAACGTAATCTTTATTAGACTGCTCTAAAAGCGGAGCCAACACTGGAACTACAGATGTTGATCTGATATGACGCCTGTATCGTGGGAGTAGCCATCGTAGGAGTATCATGTAGTGTTCATTGCTTTCTTGTAAAATTAGATAGCCAGCACCACAACCACAATTGACTGTCACCGCTATTACGCCTGTGTAGGCTGTTTTACCAAACCAGTTTATAGACCTGGCGTGGCTCAGTGGTAGAATACCTGATTGCCACGCAGAATGCTTGTGTTCGATTCCTGCTGCGATCTTAATTTTCATTCTTTCGATTCGTTGAGTCAACGCTGCCGATGTTGGTTTTCCTTAACGCTCTAGCATGTAAGTTACCAATGTTCTCGCCGTTCCTAGGTAGATATAAACTGTCAATCACCTGTGGCGCATACCCGTACACCGCGGCCCGTGGTAAACGGGTATGTGCCACACGTGACTAGTGGAAAGTGTTTGACGACGTACGCGACAGGATTTTAACGTTATTCATTTCATGACCCGGCAGTCATATTCGTCAAATCCTCTTACCCTCCCATGCAAATTTTGGTCTACACCAAGTTAAGGAGGCGATTATGAGAGCACCCAGACGTAGGCGGCTAGATAGATAGATAGATAGATAGATAGATAGATAGATAGATAGATAGATAGATACGTAGATAGAAACGCTCAAAGTGCCAGAGGTTCGCTAAGAAATGCTTCGCATTTAATAAAGATCACCCGCCGCGGTAGTCTTTTGGTTATGGTGATTGACTGCTGAACCCAAAGTCGAAATGCGGCCGCGGTGGCCGAATTTCGATGGAGGTGAAATGCTGTAGGTGCACGTTCAAGAACCCCCCAGCAAATTTAGGGGCACGCTTAAGAACCCTAGGTGGACGTAATTTCTGGAGCCCTCCACTACGGCGTCTCTCATATGGGGCTTACGTCGTAGCGGCGTCCCTCGACTACGACGTAAACCCCAACAATTATTAAAATATACGGAGCTCACTGAATCAGCTGTAGCCTTCACACTTGATTTATAATTTGCCCTGTACCGTAACCTATTCTATCGTATATGAGCGATAGAGAATAATTTCAGAATTTAGTAAAGCAGTCGTGTGCGTGTGATGCGGGGAAATAAAAAGGTAAACAGAGCTTCAAGGGGAAACGGATATGTGTAAATCTCCATAGATGCTATCGTAACAGCATATGCACGCACATTGGTTGAGTTATGACATATTCGTAGACTCTGAAATGACGGCTGCGCTTATTTTTGCAAACTTTCGTTTTTAAATGCATGGTTTTATTGGGAATAATTTAGACATGTTAGTCTCAATTAGACATGTTAGCCATCAATAATACCTCTGTCGTTTCCTCAACAAGAACGAACAGGGTTAAGAAACTTGGTATCCTTAAGCACCCCATGTCATCTAGTCGAAAGCATACGTTACAAATTTTATCTACGAAGACAACTTACAGAAATGTCGCAGGACGTGATGGCCTCGCTTCTAATCTGCAAAATTTTTCATCTACTTTGTTGCCTGAGTTTTCCCATTTAGCATGTCGGATTTAACGTTTCACGATAAACTTTCCAAACGTAAGCGAATCTAATATATGAAGCAGTTGTGTTGAAATTCAAAACCTATCGGAAATGCATCGCAATGAATGGAAAAAACTTGCAATACGCATAATCTTTCTGGTGTCCCCACCAAGCATGTTGTGCAGAAGTCCTAGAGCTAGTTAATTATCGCGCGGCAGATTTATTCATATGAAATTAGCGTCACGTCACTAACGTCTGGGTGTGGGGCTTCACTCCTCGTCTAACTTCGCCGCTTTTGTTGCCGGTCACTCTACCCCAAATTCTTTTTCAGCCAACTTCATCGACCGCCTTAAGCACCAAGTCTCGCGTCATCTTCATTCTTTCCTCGAATTCCCACAAACTGGAGTGGCCTTCCTAAAGAAATCGCTGCTACCGCCTGACCTTGTTTATTTTGGCAACGTCTGACAGAACACATTCAACCTCACCAAGTATAATAAAGCTTACTTAAATGTACAAATAACACTTTAAATTAATTATCTAATTGTATTGTGAACATTTTATTTAATGCGTAAGCATTTCTATGACGACACAACGAAAAAACTGCCCGCCTGTTCCTCTGTCACGTGGGACGATCAGTGTCTTAAAGAAATTCATGAACAAAACACAACAAATGTTCTTTGACGAGCCTGAGTTTCATTCCGCGCCCCCGCGTTCTGAAGGGAGTGTCTTGACCAGTGGGCTACACACTCATGCTTGCGGAATATGACCATATCTAAACCATATGAAAAAAATTTCCTGCGAAGGCTTCGTTGAATTTCGTGGTGGTTTAATAAGTCCTGTGCAAGTGGACATGTAAAATCGACATTTTAGGATAGTACACATCAGTAAAATTCAAACTCAGTGAAACATTCAGGTGAGACACGTGTTTCGGGGGATGCATGTGCGAGGGAGCCGTTTGAAACGCTGACCAGCGCTAGAAGTATGAAAGACGCTGAAAGACGTATGAAAGACGGTTCCTGACGCCGATGCCGTCAGGAACCGTTTAGGGGAGGCTTTAACCTAGAACAAAACATTACGCTTACGGATCACTTAGACAACTTCCGAATGAGATTCTGGGCGGATTTTCTTATTTCGTATGTTTACATCAATTATCTTATAATCACCCCTTGTATAATACCCCCTCCAGGAGCCTCTAAGATAATGAGCTGAAACTACGGAAGCATCGACAGTAGGTAGATACATCAAACAGATAATTAGATGACAGATTATGACAAAAGGGTTTTCATCATTTCGGGCTTATAATTTTACCGTCACTTCTATCTATCTACTACACATCCGTTTATGCACTCCACTTTTATCAAAATGTGGTCGTCACGGATAGCAATCCAAGATGCGAACTCGTATCAGCGGAGCACACCACCACATCCGCTGACACATTGCAGCGGGTCTTTGGTTTTTGGTGGCACGCCATTTTTAAGCTCAGCGGATGCACAGAAGCTATATACTGAAAGTAATATTAATAATTGCGCTTTAGTGGGACATTTTCAAAACGAAATACTACTGTCAATTATACTGCTCAATTTCAGTGAGTTTCTTAATCTCCATTTTTATTTGACCACTCTCTACGCTAGGATTATTTGCAAAAAGAAAGATTGGCCAATCATAATGATACACTACTATTAGCAATATTTCGGCCAATGGCAAATGTCACTTATTAACCAAAAGCTTTGTTAGAAACGCCTTGCACATGCAAGTGGGTGTGCGTTCCAGATGTGTTTGCCAGCAAAATAATGAAATATAGATGGACTTCTGCAAACGAGCCAAGCTCGGTACTGCCTTTCATGTCATTTCTTCACTGCAGTTGGTCGTACCTACAAATCGAGTCCAACCCGTACGTGGAAGACGAGCAGCAAGCGTACGCGGCTGGGGCCCTTGAGGCCTACCTCACACGACAGCTGATGGAGAACCAGTGGGCAAACCTGTTCTTACCCTACTGCAATAACCAGACCGAATACTGCAGCCGGGTCAACGAGTTCCTTACCAAAAACCTCGTGTACACGCGTGAGCAACAGCACAAGTTCAAGGGAAGCGACCCCTACTGGAACGTGGTATGAACAAGTCAAGATTATCAGATAGATAGATAGATAGATAGATAGATAGATAGATAGATAGATAGATAGATAGATAGATAGATAGATAGATAGATAGATAGATAGATAGATAGATAGATAGATAGATAGATAGATAGATAGATAGATAGATAGATAGATAGATAGATAGATAGATAGATAGATAGATAGATAGATAGATAGATAGATAGATAGATAGATAGATAGATAGATAGGCTTTCATAACGTAGCTCATATGACTTTATAAAATAATGAAAACATAACATACCTTTGCGTTCTATGCTCTTCCGTACGATATCGGAGTTGTAACATTTCTGCTTGCTACCTTTCTCCAAATTGTCTTTCAACGTCTAATCGGCCTCTGGTTGACGGACAATGTTAAAATGATCGTCTTCTGTGCTTTTGAATTTATTAGCGACTCTCTTCAACTGCTCACAAGTTAACTGCACCGATTGTTCCTTGCCACAAAGTTAGCTTGGCCGGCCTTTATACTACTATGCATCAGGTCTCGATATTGAACCACAGCCTTCAACTGCACTCCTCTACTTTATCAGCGTCTGCTTATTGTTGCAAGAAATGAGGTCCAACCACTGCAGTCTCTTATAACCTTTCTTTGCAAATACTTTTAAGGTAATTTCCCAATCTTTCTATTTCTATTCGATATTTTATAGCGGACAACCGATCCTTATCATTTTACTGCGGTCGATGCTCGTTACTGTGACTTGATATTGGTTTCTCGACATGCACATGTCACCAGGATTCGTTTTTTTTTATTTAACTAATTTCAGTGGGAACCAAACATTACGTATTCATTGCCGTTATCTTTAAGATTTAAGATAGCTTTAATTCCCGTATTCAGAAACGCTCCTTGACTTGAACTTGACTTGCCGCCGCCTTCAACGCGTTTCGAACGCGCTGCCTTTGGGCGGTGCCAAGGCAGCAGAAACGCGTTTCATACGCGCTCCCTTGAGCCGGTGGCAAGTTCAAGTCAAGGAGCGTTTCTGAATGCGGGGGCTAGATTTCTCTCGGACATATTCTCACGGTTCTCTACTTAGTTTGCCAAGGTTGCCAAAAGTCTATCACTCACGTAGCGCATGTTATTCTCTCATGTCTACAGTACACACTGATATTTCATTTTCATACATATTCATCTCAATGCGACTATGGTAGTTGACTTGAAGACATAGCTGCGTGGTAGCGCAAACACTGCTAAACAAAATGAAGAAAATGACATTTGCAATTTTCCTGCAACATATCTTGCTGTAGACGCTTACGTTCAAGTCAACGCCGCTAGATATTCATTGTCATGCATATTCACCACGTGGGAGGTAGTGTTTAAGGGGAAATTGCCGCAGCGATAAACACATCTGCGTTGTGCAATTGACAGCATTCTCCACCTTTGTCCACTTAGCTGTATCCTGGCACCGCCAAAACATCCTGCTAAAATCACTGCATGAGAAAAGGAAGAAAGGGCTACAAAGCAGACAACATAAAGAGGAACAAGTAATAATACTAATAACAAAATATCATCGAGATCAGTGACAGAGATCAACGGCCGGGCGATTTTGTTGAACGAGCGTGCGGTATCCGGTCAGAGGGCCATATTTTAACTAGGAACGAATAGTATTACGTTTAAAGCTCACACGAAAAACAATGACGACAAAAAAAGCGCGTTTTCCTGCGCAGTAAACCTAAGGTCATGAATCACCAAATCTACCACAATGCAAGGAACATAGCTACGTTCTTTGTGCATTTAGTGTGAAGCGTTACTTGGCGAACCAAAGCTACCTTGAATATCTATCTATCTATCTATCTATCTATCTATCTATCTATCTATCTATCTATCTATCTATCTATCTATCTATCTATCTATCTATCTATCTATCTATCTATCTATCTATGTACGCCTGGGTGTTGCCGTGGTAGTTTCCTTAACATGGTATATATGAAAATTGGCAAACGTTGTACTGGAGTAGCGCCACGACACAACAACGAGGGAATCGCCGCCACCACACTTTTTCACTACTTTCCTTTTCCCGGTAGAAACACGCTCCCCCCGCTTCGCCCTCTAGCCATCTGCATTTCTGTCTACATTTTGTAACGACCCCCCTCCCCCCCATCTTGGGATTGCATGGACTACAGGTAAACAACTTCGCTGCTAAGTTCCACGCAGAATCTGCTCTGCGAGATGTCTAAATGATGCGTAACAGTTTGCTACTAATAACGCGCTACATCGTATCCTTATCTCGTTGTGTTCGGTGTAACTGCGTGAAACACCGCCAAGGGAATAGTGAAACGGAAAAGCGCGGTTTCAGCAGCGATATGCTGAATGAGACGAGCATGAAACAGCGAGGAAGCATCAAAGAACCGTGAGACTCTTTCCTCCCGTTTTGTCTAGTATCACGAGCATGGATTTCCCGCTCTTCTTCTTTGTAGCCTGCACTGGAACGTCCTTGCCGAACGGCATCGCAACGGCGTCTTTACTCCTGTCTCTTTCGTTGATTAGGATATTGCTGCAGTTAGCTGCTCTTTGTAGCCTCGTCCAGTTATTTTGGCAGAGCGTCCTTCAGCTTCTAACTTGCGTTCAGCATATTGCTAGAGTTGTCCGCTTTGCCTGTCTCCTCTTCTTTGTAGCACTCCCTCTTCGGTGTTGGCGGCGATGTCTTCTGCGCGATTTGGGCTGGGTTCACGACTTGGCGAGGGCGTTCGGAACATGAACGAGCAGTACCTCCGCAAAATGTCACGTAGTTGTGACGGTAGAGAAGGCTGTAGCAAGACTGAGAAATACGCAACTCGTTATTTTGGGCGAACATGTGCCCGGAAAATTAAATGTTAAAGTACAAGCACTTCACTCTGTACACTGATAGCGGTGAACAGAGCGTCGGCCGTCGGTAATCTGGTCATCGGTGGAACGCGTCGCCTTTTGTACATCAGTCATCTAACCTTCCAGTGTTATCGCTTGCGTAAGAGCCCTTACGCTCGCGTAAGGGCTCGAATAAAGTTTAGTGCTCGTGCCCTGCGCGCCATCTTAACGCAATGATCTCAAACAATCGCGAAGCTTCTCCCACGGCGGTCTGCGCCGAGCGTTGCTTACAGTATTCGCGGGTGAAAACCGAATACAACAAAATAATTGGGCAGATCCCACGTGTCGTGAGAATCGGTTTCATGCGAAGCACTCGGCGAGTACTTGTATGCTGTATTTTATGGCTTTGAGCCAAGCGTTACGAGGTGGATCGACGTGTTCTTGTGAGTGTAGTAGCTGTGTGTACATCGTGGCGCTTACCAGGCGCGTCGACAACACTGGCGTTTAAAGGGCAACTTACGGTGCGACGTAACGTCAGCCCTCACGTTAGTGTACATACGCCAGTATTATCGAAACTATGTGCACATTGTGGTGCAATCTATTGAATATCATACGTAACTTTATTTAATATATTCCTCCGGGGTCGAGCAATGCTGCATTATAGGTTCCTCAATCATAGAGATACAAATGTAATCTTTATTAGACTGCTATAAGAGCCAAGCCAACACTGAAACCACAGACGTTAATCTGATATGACGCCTCTATCGTAGGAGTACATATGTAGTGTTTATTGCTTTCTTGTAAAATTAGATAGCCAGCATCACAACCACAATTGACGTTGCACCGCCATTACGCCTGTGTGGGCTGTTTTTTTTTTTCAAACCAGTTCATAGATCTGGCGTGGGTCTGTGGTAGAATACCTGATTGCCACATAGAATGCTTGGGTTCGATTCCTGCTGGGCGCCTAATTGTAATTCTTGCCATTCGTCGGGTCAACGCTGCCGATGTCGGTTTTTCCTTTCGCTCTCGCATTTAAATTACCAATGTCTGTTCTCGCCGTCCCTGGGTAGATATAAACTGTCAATCACCTGTGGCGCATACCAGTATACCATGGTTCGTGGTATACCGGTATGTCCCACACGTGTCTGAAGGAAAGGGTTTGACGACGTACGCGACAGTATTTTCAGGTTATTCATGTCATGACCCGACAGTCATATTCGTCAAATCCTCTTACCCTCCCATGCCAATTTTCGTCGACACCAAGTTAAGGAGACGATCATGAGAGCACCCAGACGTAGGCGGCTAGATAGTTAGATAGAAAGATAGATAGATACGTAGATAGAAACGTTCAAAGCGCCAAAGGTTCGCTAAGAAATGCTTCGCATTTAATAAAACACGCGCGCCAATACTGGTAATGAGTACCAATCCAAGTAATGGTTTGCAGCTGGATTCATATCGGCATCTCAGTCGCCGAAGTGAAACAGCAACAAGAGAGTGAACCGCGTTGTCTTTTTTTCAACATCTTTATATACTGTTGCGCGAAGAGGGAACAGGGATACATGCTTTTATAAAGATCGTAGGGTTTTCTCGGCTCCCGTAGCAGGTGTGCGCATGTCAAAGCGCCCACCTGCTAATACGATGCAGGAATGACACCCTGCAAATATTTTAGATGCGAAAGCATTTTATGCTCAGTGCAGCGTCAATTCTGCGGCGTCCGCACCCATACTGCACATGCACCAACTCTCCCCCCTTTCCTCGCGTGAGCGCGAGGAGGTGGGAGGAGGTGGCGTGAGCGCTGCCTCCGCTTCGTTTCTCCTCTCACATTTCTCTCTCTCCGCCACACCTGTGCGCTCGTATATAATGCGGCGCCACAGCTGTGCGCTCGTATATAATAACTCTTCTTCGCAACGGCGCTATGGACGCTCGCGAAGCTGAACGTAAACGGCAACGCCGGCAAGCGAATCTCGAAGTTGCGAAAGCGAGCGTTCGCTGTGCTTCCGTCATTCTTTTTCTGTGCAACAGTGTGCGAAACGCCATGAACAACGTCAACGTCGGCGCTAGTTGCAGCGGCAGCGCCACCGCCGCGGAGCAGAGGAAGGCTCGAGAAGCCGAACGTAAAGGTTAGCGTCGGCAAGCGGTAATTCAAACGCCTCGACAACCACCGTCTCATAAGTCACATAAGAGAAACGGAAACTCGATGCGCACCCCCTGCGATGCTTTCACATCCCACTAGGTTGCCCGTAGGGGGAGATGATGTGTAATTTTTTTTTGCTTTTTAACAGCGGAGCCTTTAAGCGGAGCGTCGTGCAGAGGAAACGAAAAACTGCCCTCATCATGAACCATCACGCGATCTCTTCGTCCTCTTCTTCATCTTCTGCTTCGCTCCCAGAAAACGTGCGCCGCTTTGTCCGGCATGGAATGCAATAACTTTGATGGGGAGACAACTAGTGCTAGGAGAAGGGAAGCGATAGAAAGAGAGAAATTATTGCCGAAAAAATACCTTGGCGAGGCGGCTTTGAAGCCCGCGTACATGCGATCCGAAGGTGAGCATCGTAACCACTTGGCTGTCCAGGCACGCGAGGAGAGCATAGCATAGCCTTGCATAGTATAGTATAGCAAGGGGGTGCGAAAGGGAAGTGAGGGAGGATGAGGAGGAGGAAAAAGAGGAGAGCACAGAGTAAAACATAGCATAAAAATAAAGGGACAACTATAGAATCAAACAAAAGGAGAGAAAGATATAGAAAGAAAGAGGAAGCGAGAAAGAGACAAAGAGAAAAAAAAGGCAGGAAAGAGATAGAAACACATAAAGAGAAATACAAATAAACAGAGACAAAAGAGACAGAAAAAAAGAAAGGTGAGAGAAAAAGAAAGAGAGGAAGAAAGAAATAGAAAAATAAAAGGACACAAAGAAGGCCGCCCAGCTCCGTACTTCCTTAAGGCTCGGCACCACTAACGTGAAGCTGGCTTACTCTTTTTGTTGTTCGGGGTATAGGCACACTAGGAACGGCATTCACAGGAAAGTTCTTAAAGGGACACTAAAGAGCAAAGCGATTTTTCTCATATTAGCAAAGTACCCTTTCACAGTACCAAAAACAGCACGCTTGCTGCGAGAAGACGCTTAGTAATCGAGAAAACACGCAAAAGCAAAATGTGGGTGGCGACGCCATCTTGAAATTTCCGCACTACTCACCGTGACGTCACATGTTTTTACGGCGCCTACCAGGGACTACGTAGTTCCTAATCGGTAAAAATGAAGTACATTGTCCTCTGAGGGGGCCATAGACTTAACTTTACCAAGTTTGAGGTAATTTTTTTAGCCAATGCCGCCAAAATACGGTAAATACACTTAGAAATCCCTGACGTCACACGGGGAGATTTCGGAGCGAAATTTAAAAATGAAACTTTGAACCTGATTTTCTCCTCTATTAATAAACCTATGATGGCGAAATTAACGACATTAAAGTTCTCAGGCCACAATTTATCGATCTAAGCCGATTCATTGTTTCTCCTTAGTGTCCCTTTAACGATAAGGTATTTGTAAGAAAAGTTATGGGGCGTACCATCCAAACGCAAAGTTGAACACTTTATTAGCCAATGTGCAAACACTTCTGATGAAAAAGACATTTGAAGTTGGCCCCCGCTCGTCGAGGCACTTTTTCACGGTTAAGTGAAGCGACAGATTAGAAAATCTCTGAAGCGACACCAAAAGAACAAAAGTAGCAATACAGAAATAACAAATATCAAAGAAAAATCGCTATTTTCTGACAATTATTTTCATTATACTTGTACGGTGATTCGCCTTACCATTGTGTCACTGTACCGCTGTTCCGGTTTCAGCGCGACTTATTTCTCGTTAAAAGTCAGAAAGTGCGCACAATTTGCTCTAATACTGTACTTTCGGAGTTTATTATACAATCGGAGTTACAAAAAACAGGGGACAGTAAAAAATAATACAAATATTTAGGTGAAACAAGGTCCGATTTCCTTATGACTGCTTTACGTCATGAAAACGACAGAAAATCACTTTAGGCGCAGCTTTGTTGTATTACTCTTGCAAGCACTGCTCAAACGATAAAGATAATCGGAACTGAAATCCTAATACGACGACACGGCACCTTTCTCACGTTTCTATTTCAGGCGCACCTGATGATGAGACAGCTGTCGGGACTGAGCGATGTCTTCGAGAACGAAACGCTAGACTACACGCATGAGCTGGTGACTGTAACACGAGCACTGTAAGTGATTTTAGTGCGATAACAAATATATGGACACTCAATGCGCACTTTCGCCGTCGCCGTAATGTTATATATAAAGTCCAAGTCGATAACATCGCCCTGTGTGTCGTATATGTTCTATGTGCCGATTAAAGTGGGCGAGCGCTTCCGACGGTCGCGACTCAAGCAGAGAGCAAAAGCGCCCGCCTTCTTTCGTTGCGCGAAATGCGCATGGAAATAGGAGCCAGAAGGGAGCTGCGTGCGTCCGGCACTAAATGCGGGAATTGAACGACTGGGCGATGTCGCCCACGGTCGCTCGCACCGTACCTTTAGAGAGGATCAGCAGATGGTTTGCACCCTTGTACGTGTTGTGCTCTCATCGCATATTTCTCGCAGTATTGAGAACGAGAGCTAGGTGTTGAGTGAGCAGAAAATTTCCATCGTTGTGCTCTCATCGATATCAAATCAGTTTTCTCAGATCCATCAGCTAACCTCACCTTTTCATATCCTGTATCAACTCTTAAAGGAGCAATGACGTCAACTTTCCGCATGTCACGTTTTTTGCGTCCACGTGTCGGTTTCGACCCTCATCTGATAACGTGGCCACAGAAGACGGTGACTGGAGTTTCAGCTGGCATTTCGTCTGTTAGGCGCGCATGTGTGTAGTCATGTCGTCGTCACCACCATCGTCGTCGCCGCTGTCATCAGTGTATACAAGTGAAGGAAACACTGAGTAAAATTTTTGTTGGGCCTAGTTGGTACATAGCGTTTAAGAAGAGAACTTCAGCGCAAATCAAGATGGACCACAAAAAATAGTAGACACAAGCACCAGTGCTTGACAAGCGCCAGTGCTTATCTCTTCTATTCTTTGCGGTCCGTCTTGATTTGCGCTGAAGTTCTCTCCTTAAAAACACTGAGGTATCGGGAATCCCTGGGATTCCCGACATCGCGAATCATTTTCGCTCAGCCTCTGCAAAGCAGCGATTCTGAAATCGACGCCGGTTCGAGCAGCGACGAGGAGGCACATGGAGACCCCAAGCGTGGGCCATGCTGGCTACTAAGAACACAGAACAGGAACAAACGTTGTGGACATGACAGGGGCTCCTATTCTGTCCACAAAAATAAGCAGTCCGGTGGCAAACGCGAACAAACAATTTAGTCAACGCGAATGGTTGGTCGTCTTAAAGGCGAAATGCGTCCGCACTGCTCAGAATTCCATCCGCGTCTGGTGATTTTCCCGTTACGCCGGACTCGCCTTCTTTCGCCGCCCACCCACGCGCGCTGTCGATGCCCGCGCGCCTTTCCCCCAGCCAGGCGTCGATGCTGAGGCGTCTTGCCAATGCCACTGTCAAACTCAAGAACTGCACATTCTCTGGGTTTTAGACCAACGTTCAATGCATTGCGAAGACGTGATGAGAGACGTAAATAGATTGTGCAGTCCTACCTGGAAGCTTTCCTAAACGACTGTTAGCTCTCCGCCACAAAGACATTTCTTCTTGCGGTACTTGGAACTCCGCCGGTGTAAGTCACGCACAACTGTTTAACGACATGCTGGCATGTAATGCTATTGAGATCGTCGCTCCGAATTATCACACGCTGACGAGCATACGACAAAAAATGGCTGCGGCTTAGCTCGGCTAGGCCCGGTTATAAAAGCAAAAGATTGTTTACTTGGTTATGCTTGTTTACACTCGTAGCCGAAGCAGTTTGCTAACCGGCTAGTCAAACGTTCAGTACTGCGCGCACTCACTACCGTCGTTTCGTCAGTTTTCGAAGCCGTCGCCGCAGTCGGACGCGAGGCGTTCTTTTCCGCCCCTAAAGCTCGTTGCTGTCGTCTTTCTGCATCCTTCTCGCGACGTTTAGCTCGCCGAAGTTCTCGTTCTACACTCCTTTCAGCCTGCCACTCTGCACGCTTGTACTGACGTTTCCGCGTTAACTCATTAGCAAGCAGAATAAACTCGACAGGATGGAGCGACGCATCATGCCGCCGTCACCGCTGCGACCGCGCAGACAACTTCGGCGCAGATGGGCCAGCGTCCTCGTTCCCTCTTTCCATCGCCCGACCACGGCACAACGGCTGAACTGAAGCCCGTTGGCCCGGCAGGGCAGAGAGAGCGGCGAGTCACGTCGTTAGTGACGTGGACACGGCTAGCGAGGTGGCGGTAATCCTAGCAGCGGACGGAGCAGCGGCCGCGGTGGAGCGCGGCTTGTCACGTGGTATAAGTTCTACGCTTCAAGGCCACGCGGAGATACACAGTGAATCTTGCTCGACTAGGCAAGTCAAGCTTTCGCTTTAAAAAAAAAAAAACATTCGAAGCGGCGTGGCGAAGACGCAGGTTTTGAGGCGAACCAACGCAGGCAATGGAAGTGCAGCCGCTGCCAGGCTTTGCCGCCTGTCGGTACCACGATGAGATAGTTGACGTTATCGTTACTAGCGCGTCGTCACTCAGCGCCTGGTGCGTGGCCTGGGGGCCCCCTGATCGCGTCATAGTACTGTCGATGTCGCAGGGTGCTGAATGATCCGTTAAGCCTTCGCACGCTTTTTGACCTCGAAATAAAATAACTTCTACGGACACAATTTCATACTTTGCTCTAAAAACTTATACATCAAATCAGTCGAATAAAGGCCACATCTCGAGCTTGAAATTTTATGTCACTGCTCCTTTGACTTGAATCACATTGTCCAGGAATATTTTTCATATAATACTTCCTACAGACCAAACTACTTCTGAACGTCCGTATTATACAGGCGAGCCGCCATCCCCAAGAGACAGAGCTCGATGCAAGCTCTTTTCTGTAATGTCTAGTATACCACTGTCATGGCACGAAATTGTTGGAGACGGCGACGCGCAGGTTCGCTGGCTACACAACGTTATCATAACAGGGTACTCCGGGTAAGTCGGGTATTGGGACCTCTGAGCATGCTTTGAGCACTACCCATTTACCGTGCGGTAAGTACGGCAATACCGTACCTTCATGGTTGGCGCGCCGCTATTTTATCTGCAAGATGTGCATTAGCCACTACAATCATCTCATCATGTTTTCGTTCGCATCGATCAGCTCGCGCAAATAAAAAGATATCGAATAGAGGGACGCTTAACACGGACCGATAATACTGTAGCCTATAGCTGGTATGGCATTACCTGCGCTGGTAACACACCATTTTGTCAGTCATACGGCTGACTGGGCCACCCCGACGCATTTACCGAGAGTGTTTTGTTTAATCTCAGGCACATTTGCAGTCCCCTGCCCCGCCACGGTGGTCTAGTGGTCATGGCGCTCGACTGCTGACCCGAAGGTCGCGGGATCGAATCCAGGCCGCGGCGGCTGCATTTTCGATGGAGGCGAAAATGTTTGAGGCCCGTGTACTCAGATTTATGCGCACGTTAAAGAACCTCAGGGGGTCGAAATTTCCGGAGCCCCCCACTACGGCGTCCCTCATAATCATATCCTGGTTTTGGGGCGTTAAACCCCAGATATTATTGTTTATTACATTTGCAGTCCCGCACGGACAGTGTGAAGCGTGCTGAGAAGGGTCTTGAACAGCGATCTGGATACCACGAAACATATCTATCAGGAGGGTATACAAAATGTCACAGAGTCTGGCCCGCGGTCGCTGTTATATATATTCTTACCAATGGGCAATTAGGTCGGCCGCGGAGAGTAGTGCGCGCGCGTGTGTGTGTATGCGTGTGTGTGTGTGTGTGTGTGTGTGTGTGTGTGTGTGTGTGCGTGCGTGCGTGCGTGCGTGTGTGCGTGTCTGTGTGTGTAATATGTTGTGTGTGTGTGCAATACACGTGCGCGACCTATTCGGACAGCAACGCTGTAAACACCAATACGCTTCGCGTCTGATTAGAATGGGGCGTGGCCAAGACTTTAGGAAGCAGCCTGCGACAATTAGGTAAACATTCTTTGGATCGTCACCAAGACCAGCCGTTCCCAAATCCAGAGAACGACGGACATGAGAAGCCGTTAAAACGCTGGCTAAAAACCCTGCTAATATGAAGAAAAGAAGAAGGTACAATCCGGTCGGGATTCTCTCGGTGGATTTCATGCGCGGTGGTCGCGTCGTCCGCGATGCCGAGTTATCTCGGCCTCTCGCCGATCGTCGTGCCGCTGCGAACGGTTGCGTCGTCCGCTACGCCCAGCACCTCTCTCGGATTGAGTTTCGACTCTCTGTGATGTCCGTGCCTCTGGCCGATCGTCGTGCCGTGACGGTTCCCACGTCAGCCAAGCCGAGCACCTCTCACCGATTAAGGCTCGCCTTTCCGTGATGTCCTCGTGCTCCTGCTCATCGTGCCCCGTCCATGAACTTCACTGACAGGATCCCCCCACTCCTACTCTTTCCTTCACTCTTTTAATCCCTCCTTATCCCATCCCCCTGAGAGCTACTGCTGAGGTGTCATCCCCTGAGATAGACAATTGCGGGGCTTTCAATTTTCTTCACTTCCTGTTTTTTTATTACTTCAAGAATCACTCCCCCCACAATCCGGTCTAGAAACAGTCGAGAAGTTAGTGCCGTGTAATGTCGCCTGGGCGCCTAACCACATCCAAGCTCCGAATGACCTCTTGATGCTCGGGACACCAAACCAACATCTGCAAGCAAGTCCACTGTGTCCTGTGTATCCACTGTGTAAGTCCTCAAGTCAGCTTAAGGTACTTAAGGGATGTGAGTAGATCTAGAATTTCGTCAAAAGGAGCCCAGCAATCGCATCGACATCAAGAAGACTCGCCAGCGTTTTTCGGGAAAACCCTGCCGTCGACTTCAAGGTTTATATTATAGCTTAACGGCTGGACACTGGGAATGGTAAATGTCTCAACCATGGCGCTCGGAAACCGTACAAGCGATGCGAAGGGCGCTGTCCGAAAGACGCTTTGAGAACGAGCAGGGAGCGTCGGGCGAGCTGGTGCGAATTCATATTTGAAGCGACATATTTGCACAGCGCTAATTGAAGGAGGACACATGAAAGGACACAACACAGGGCGCTGTGTTGTGTCCTTTCATGTGTCCTCGTTCACTTAGCGCGGTGCAAATATGTCGATTCTAAATCACAAACTAGCCCATTCTGCCGTTCTATCATATTTGAAGAACGCATGACGCGCTCGTCCTGTCCCCTTCGTTTCTCTGTGTTGTGGTTTTTTTTTTTTCGCTTTCTTCAAATACGATTTGAGAAATCGCATTCCGCTGCCACAAACTCGGTTGGGAACAGGTGGTTGTTGGGATGAGGCCTTCATAGCAGGGGCCTCAAACGCAAGCTGTAGCCCACTGCTCTTACGCGGTCGCTTCACTTGAAGCTGTTGTAGTTGAGAAACCAGTGTGACGTTGATTCCATTTCACAAAGAAGTGTATAAATATCAAACGCATTTATCTATTAAACAGCACTGTGAAAGAAGTTATGCAAAAACGGCCACACAGATGGCAGATGGCATAATACAGATGGCAGAAACGATCGCATTTCTGGATCGCAACAAAAAGTAGCCCCTTGGGAGGGCGAGAGCAGAGGGAGGCCACCTGGCCGAAACTTGACTACATATTCTTTCGGGAGGCGTCTGTCTGCTAAGCACGATGATGATAGTGGGGGTTCGGTTTCTGGCTACCGTGGAGGCATTTCAATAAAGGCAAAATAAGAAGCCGCCGTTCACTCAGGTGCTTCGGGCATGCCGTTAGTTCCCGTTTCAAATGAGAACAGCGCCAGAAACACGGACAACGTAGGAAGACGGAACAGATACTTCAGGCACACGTTCAAGAACTCCAGGTCATATTAATCCAGAGTCTCACAAAGACATTCTTCATAGTTATATCACGCATTTGGTGAGTAAGACTCTACAATCTAGTTTAACGTAAATTTTAATCGCATCCCCCGTGCCACTTGTTTTAAAGAGCGTATCCTTGGGCATGTCGGTAATTCATGTTTCACCTTTTAGCGCACAAAGGAACACGGACGAAAAGCGATACGGACACAGCGCTGTTTTTCACACAGTTTTTCTTTATCCTCCCCCCCTCCCCCATGTATATGTAGAGGTAGGCTGAAGCATCTCAGCTGAGGTTGAATAATTCTTTTTCCCTTCAAATAAATCATTGCTTTCTCTCCTTCCTAACGCGGTCAGCATCTTCAGCGTCATGGGCGACCTCTTCGACCTTGAAGTAGTACTACACAGACCGTGGGATTCCAATTCGATGTCACAGATTTTGGTCTGCTCGGCTCTCGTCAAGGTGGTGGGCGACTTCGAAGACATATACATCGGTCACGATGCCTGGTTCCTGTACAGAGGAATGCTGCGGATACAGAAGCATTACGTCTTCCCCTGGCACCGCACGGCGCACCAGACAGGTGTAGGTAAGCAGGCAAGGACGGAGACAATGCGAAACGTGAAATTCGAATGAACTATGTAACGATTTATTGTTTAATTTTCTATTGTTTTTTACCTTTGTAAATCTTCATTTCCTCGGTTTCCCCCTTCCCGAAGGAGCAGGCAAGCGTTGTGACCCTTAGGTGGCTGTTGTCAGCCTGTTCCCTGCCAATTTCCTCTGTCTCTTATGTTTTCTATGAAATCAAATCAAATAATAATAATAATAATAATAATAATAATAATAATAATAATAATAATAATAATAATAATAATAATAATTGTCTTGACGAAAACGCACCAGTATCAGCCGCTCGCAGTAATGGTGAATAGGGAAAATCCTCACATAATATAAACTTGGAAGGTAATATTGCAAGGTTTTCCTCGGAATAGGTGAGACATGGCGGCATTGGATTTGCGCTTCATAATGCGATGTACGGCTTTATTCAAGAAAAGAAAACAACGTTAGTAACAAAGGTCACAGTTGACTGTCATCGTCAAAACTTGCTTTTCTCGTTTGTTCTCAGCTTTGCTGTCCTTTCCGCCGTTTAATTACGACGTAGCAAGAGACCCAGGTCTCCAGGCTAATGCGCATTCTTGAGCAATGAGAACACTTATATTTATTGCACTAATCAACCAATGGCGCTTCTCCTCTGTAAGACAAACAAAACGGCGCCAATATGATCGTTGTAATTTTTTAAGGGCCAGCAATATATCTCGTAGCCGGAGCCAAATAGCTAAAACGGGATGTTTTATGGAAAAATCAGACAAACTACTCGTCGTTACCACATTTTTTTTTATTCAGCCTACGAAACTTGCTGTACACATGTCAATCTTGACGAACAGGTTTCACATACAAAAAACGTTAGAGAGTATTTTTTCGAACACCTGATGCAGTAGTTTTCCTAAAATTATCGTCATGTCACAAAAATTAAGCGTCACCTTCAAAGCACCGGCTTTACAGTGATCCATGATTGAGTCATAAAAACAGGCGTGTGTAAGACCCCTCTTTTTTATTGCGTCGTTAATTTGCTTTATTACATAGTGGTTGGAGAGTATGCGTTGTGTTATTTGTGCTGCCAGGTGTGTCTGTGATTAGATGTTATGGAACAAGATTTCGACAAGAGACGCGCCTTTTTCACCTTAACAACATGCCCATTCGAATTTCTTATCGGTTCGCGTCTATATCTTCCCGAGAACGTCTGCATTGTTTGCGTAACGGCGTCACGAGCGTTAGAGCGCGAGATGAGAGCGTTCACTTAAAATATAAGCATAGTGTAGGTACACTGTTGGTGTGCTGTTGGAATCTACGAATCACTTGCTGAATTTCGTCATATTCGCCTCACTCGACTTTCTTGCTTTAAAGACCCCACGAGGGGGTGTTACATCAGGGCGGATATACATGCAGAACAACAAAAACAACAAAAATAAAGAACAATACATTGATGACGACCACTGCGGCGGCATGGCCAGGCGACTTGCAAGGCATGGCCGGTGCGATGAGACATGTGGACTAGAGGGGTCATAAAGTCAGAGTGGTTTCGGGTGCAGTAATAAAACTTACGTAAAAGTGATGGGAGTTCAATGCGGCGACTGAGTGCAAGAGTTAATAAGGATGGCTCTTCTTTTAACGATGATACGCCGATTAGGTGTGAATAGAATGAGTGACTAAATCGGACCGCTCGATTTTGTACTGCCCCAAATGCACTTATAGGCGATAAACTGGATGCGGGCTCCACATGGAAGGGTCATACTCTGGCGTTGGCCGGACGATTGCTTAATGGGCTAACAATTTTAACACGGCGCATGACGTAAATGACGTTTTAAAAATCGACCCTTTCCAAGAGAACGTTGCCGACTATGTATGAAAAAGTTACGACTTGATGACGACTCGAGAAAGGTAGTGATTTACACTTAATTAGGTTAAGACTCGTGAGCCACCGTTGACACCACGCTTGAATGGAGCTAAGGTCATTTTGAAGCTGCTCTGAAGGGTTATTGATGGAACGATGACTCAGTCGTCTGCGTACACACGAATCTGACATGACACATGTAATAGTCCCTGGGGGACACCGGATGTTACTGGGAGTGAGATAGAAATGCGGCTATTAGCACATACTAATTGGGAGCGGTTGTTAAAGAACGCTTCAAACCAATAAAGGACATTAGAGTTAATATTTAGGTTATAGAGCTTAACAAGAAGAAGTTTACGGGATACTACATCGAAAGCGTCCACAAAATCTAAGCGGATGGCGTCAGTTTGTTCATGACGGTTTCAGTTTAAGTGTAAATCATGAAAGAAGCTAGCTAACCGATTTTCACGGCATAAACTTTGCGTAAACCCTGCTGTGCAGGATCGAATAAATTGTTCGAATCTGGGACAGAGAAAGAAGGAATATAGGAAAGGTAGGGAGGTTAACTAGACTATACGTCCAGTTTGCTACCCTACACATGGGGAGGAGAAGACGGGAGTAACAGAGAGAGAGAAGGAGAGACACGTTTCACATCACACACTCAATGCCGAGTTTCACAGGCGGCCGCTCAATGCAGTTGCTTCCAAGTACTGCAGGAGGGCTCGGGTGGCTTTCTGCGCTGATGTGCCGTGCGACCAGGCTCCCAAGATCTTTCCTTCATTAAAGGGCCGATCATCGAGTCTACTCAAGACACACTGGAGAGTCCCGCGATCTTCAAATTGGGTACAGTGGTACAAGAGATGTTCAATAGTCGCTAGCAGTTGCAGCTTTCGCACATGGGAACGACGCCATCGTTCCATGACTGGTTGTAACATTTCATTAGTTCGTCTCGGCCGCGTTTTGCAAGATGGCATAAAGCAGCGTATGCAATGCCGTCCGGCCCCGGTGACGATGAACGCCTGCAGGGGGCTAGAGCTGCGTCAAGTTCCTCGAGTGAGAAAAGCACATTCAGTTCAGGGACGCGCGCTACAGGAACATCACCGAGAACATCGTCACTCATGGTGACTACATTGCCCGCAGCCCTCACGCAGATACTCTTCGGCACCGTCAACCTGCAGGCGGCCTTGATGGAGAGCCAATGTGCTAAATGAATGTCGTTGTTGTGAATTCGAGCCAAGGCCACGCACCGTCCTCCATATAAGGAACGTAGGCTTGCGAGGATCGAGTGATTCGCAAAACTTTTTCCACCATTGGTCTTCCAGCTTGTCCATTCGACGCTGGATTTTCTTTTGTAGACGTGGAGCGTCTCTGAGGTCATGAATCGAATTAGTGCGCCTGTACTTCCTCTCAGCCCGCCTACGAATCGTTCGTAATCGCTGAAGTTCCACATCGAATTCTGTACGCCTTGATACGTACGTAAAGGCGCACATAACAACTTCCATCACATTTATAATTACCTCCTCGAGGCCGCACGCGATATCATCGCATGCCTCTGCCACCTTTGTCTTATACATTGCCCAATTAACTTCTCCGTAACTTGACGAAGAGGAAGTTGCAAAACCTGTGAAATGTGAATTAATGCATTATATATATATATATATATATATATATATATATATATATATAAATTTTTAATGTTTTTCTAGCCTTGAATATTAGTGTGAGTTTGTCCTTACATATCCTTATTATAAACATATTTGACATGTAAAACAATTTTATCTCAAAAATACGGTGCCGCCCGTTTCATGGCCGATCCCCCACAGTGGGTTGCGCCAGGTTGACAAGGTCCAACCAACCAACCAACCTTCAAATACGTTGGAATATGGTCGCTGCCGTGAGTCTCAATATCAGTGAACCAACGCACTTGAGTAAATCGCCGTGACACCAATGCCAGATCCAAGCAACTGCTCTGTCTCGAACCACGTAAATAATAATAACTTCTTTATTTCCATCAACGATGGAGGAGACTGCGGGTAAAAGTTGCTTGAAACACAAGCAACCTGACAGAGGCCCACAGCCACCTCTACAATGCAGGCAGCGATAGCACAGTTTCACAAAAGAAAAGAAAATCATGTAGGACACAATATTCAGAATACAAATATATCCAAAAAATTATACAATTTCATACAAAAAAAAACAGCCACAACAGTAAAAAAGAATGAAGAAAGCAATATTTTTCTCCTATTTACTGTGTGAGCATGGATTGATGAAATGTTCGCGCAGTGTTCGTGCAGAAGTTATCTGCAAATCAATTTGTAATTTATGAAATGAATTTAAAAGGGTTGGTAGCGTGTATGATATTCGCTGCATAGAATAATTTGCCCGCGCAGTGACCACCTCCCACTGTTCTATGTGACGAGTGCCATATGAATGAGTGTTTTTAGCAAGATTAGATAACTCATGGAAAATCTTTAAGTTTTCCTTTATTTCTCGTTTAAGCGCTAGACTTAACCTATAATTGTAAAGGTTAAACACACGGATGATATTTCCTTTCAAAAATAAATCTGAGGTATGGGAATTATAGGGTACATTGAAAAGTGCTCGTAGAAACTTTTTCTGCAGTATATGAAGTCTTTCAAGATTGGTATATGTCGTCGTACCCCATACCAAAAAACAATAATATAAGGAAGAAAAAAAAGAGTGCATTGTAAACAAGAAGCTTTATTTTAAACGGTAATATAAATCTGTGACGCGCCATCATACCAACCACACGAGATAACTTCACTAAAACCGATTCGATGTGTGCATCCCAAATCATATCTTGTGTGAAGGTAACGCCCAGTATTTTTACACTACTTACTATTTCGATTGTTTCATGTGCATAAAGGAGAGTGATGTGATCGCAGCTTATCTGCTTAGATTTCGGTCTGAAAATCACGGCGTTTGTCTTTTTCGTATTAATTTGCGTTGGACTGCCGTCATTCATAGTTAAGTTCGTGGTGTGAGGCGAATTGAGCAGGTTTGTGGCCTCTGGAATCAATTTTGGTGCTACCCCAAAGCAAGTGATGAGCATTGAAATCACCAATGATAACCCAGGGTCCAGGTGTCGCCGTCAACATGTCATGCAGTCTTTCACCGTCGAACGGACCAGATAGTCAGATGTAGGCGCCGATAAGCGTGAAGGCTACCTTCTTTGCAACGCGGAGGCACAAGTACTGATTTCCCCTATGGGGTTGCACCAAATGTGGGTTGTAGGTTGGGTCTATGCGGATATATACAATTACTTTGCTGTGCTCACCTCAAGTCGATGAAGGGAAGGCTTCGTAGTCAGATAGCTTTATCGCTTTGGACAAATTTGGTTCATATATTACTAGTATAGGAAATATGTTGCGGAAAACGTACTAACGAAAACATGAGATCCGTGATTTAAGTTGAGAGTTGGACATAGATGACATGTACAATGATTTTACATGGTATATTTGTTAAGGAGACTGGACGATAATTCGATGGTTACTACCCATTACCTTGTTTATAAATGGAACGAACTATCCCACTTTCCAGTCATCGGTTAAAGGACCTGTTGAAAGGAAGTGGGAATACGAAAGACATAAATAAGCAGCAGAAATGTTCATAGTATTTTTTTAACCTTGAGATGTTAAGTGCAAGATCGTATGCCATCTATGGAAAATACGATGTCAGGCACCACTACTTCACTCGTAAGCGTTCTTAAGGGGAAAGGCATTACACAAGCATTAGTAAATACACTTTCTAAAGCGATGCTAAATACTTCTGCACATTCCGCATCACTTATGACGTAATTGTTTTCGTTATAGTTAAACTGTACATTTGTCATCCAGGTTGCAATGTTGTTATCCAGTTGCAAAGATTGGAATGATGTGTTCTTTTTTTTATTGCAAGTTGACTGTTTCGAGACCTCCTTTACAATTTGCGAAGCTTCTTCAGAAAGAGCGACAAATCTTTATTAGAACAGCAGTCAATGGACGCCAGGAGTAAGTGCACCTCCCCCGTTGCCCCTACCCGTGGGCCGGAATCCCTTGAGACACGGCAGCAGCAAGGGCTTGAATGATAATGCCCTGGTGAACGTTGGGGTTTGGGCTGCGGATCATAGCCTCCCAGAATTCTACAGTGTGCGAGCTATCGTACTGCGTCAGACATGTCCACACCATGTGGACTAAATTTGCTGCCTCATCACAAAATTTGCACTGTGACCTGAATACTTCTGGATGCCACTTACGGGGTTTGGAGTACGGGGTTTGGAAAAACCCCCGTTTGTAATTTTCGCCACATAACCTCCTCTTTCTTACGGAGCGTTCTGTCCGCTCCCGAGTATATTTGCGGATTTAGTCGTTCGTGTGCTGTGATTTATTGGTATGCGTGCATATCGTCTCTTCCATTTGCAATTCCAGTGACATGGGAGGTTTCGGGGGTCGACCGGTGAGTGAGACTTCGAGCGGCCGAATGAGCCTCCTCGTTCCCTATAAGGCCCCGGTGAGCTCGTGCCCAGGGGAGCAGAATCAACTCACAGGGTCCTCCTACCCTGTTTAATATACGGACGGCAGTCTCCGTCACCCTTCCCAATCCGCAATTTCTCACAGCTTTTTTGGAGTCACTGATTACCACCCTTACCCCCTTTTGACTGATGCCCAAGGCTATGGCCACTTTATCAGCCTGCACCCTCTCGACGCCACTGACTGTGCAGCACGCCATCGGGGTTCCGTCTTCCCTAACCGCCATTGCTTTGTGTGCCGTTTTGCTCTCATATTCCGCAGCATCCGTATATAGGAGCGCCCTGTCGACCAGTGTGTACCTAGCTTGTAATGTATCTGCCCTGTCTTTATATGTCCCTTCGTGAAAGGCACGGTTCACGTTTCTAGGTAGCGGAGGTATCTTTATCTCGTGCCCTATCTATCCCGGTATGTGTCTTGAGCGCACTTGCTCATGCTTGGGCTCGTAGCCCAATCTCTAAAATTGATGTCACCGTTTTAGAGCCGAGTAGCCTTTGATGGTGCGTGGTAACGGTAGCCTCAATTAGCTCCTCCAGAGTGTTCGATATCCATAACTTCATAAGTCTGTCTGTGAACGTGCTCATGGCGAGTCCGAGCGCGACCTTCACACTATTCCTGATTATGATTTCAAGCTTGTTTTGTTGTAAGTGTAGAGGCCTGGGCTAGTTGGTTAGCGTTCATAATTGCAGGGTTTTCCAGCGCGCGAACATAGGAAAAAGGACAGAGTAGACAGAAAGAGCGCTGACTTCCAACTGATTTTATTTTGCAAAGTGGCAAAATATATGCGAGGAAAAGGAAGATAAAAAGCAAACATACAGCCTAATCAAAGCCACTGTAATCGAAGCACGTGGAACGGATCCACCATTGCCTTAACGCCCGGCCAAGTATTCACGTTCTAACTGTGATAATGAAACTGATGGGGAGCTTACGCAGTTCTCACCTAGTGAGTGAATTATTTCTGCTTCGATGACCTCGCGGGTTAACTGATCCCTGTGCCTTGCCTTTATCGCGCATCGATCGAAGAGGCGATTGCAACCGCAATCCCGGCAATGGATGCCAAGTTGCCCTTGTATCACATTATGTACATTATTTCGGTGCTCTCGCAGGCGGTCGTTTACGCACCTGCCGGTTTGGCCGACGTAAGCCTTGCCACATGTCAGTGGGATCGAGTAGACGACTCGCACTGCGCATGGGACATAGCGTGACCTGTGCGCTACAGTGCACGGGGCAGAGTATGCGCGAGGTGTGTTGAACTGCTTGCATAGTCTCTGCAATTTTTCCGATGCCGAAAAAACCACCTGAACGCTGGCGGCTTGTCCAATCTTTTTTAACCTGTGCGATACATCGTGCACATACGGTAGTACGACAGGCTGGCTCTTTTCGACACTGTTTCGCTTCTCATGCCTGTCGCCGTGCTGCACGACATTAACCAGGTTTTCTGCCACAGAAACCAGTACGTGTGCCGGATATCCGGCTTCTTTCAAACGCTCTACTTGCAGAGCGAAACTGCGAGTGACAGTGTGGGGGCAGGACTTTTTTAAGGCGTTAGCAAGGCAAAGGTTCGCGATGCTCCGTTTGACCAATTTTGAATGGGCCGAGCTGAAAGGCAACAGTGGCTTGCCGCTTCTTGGCTCATACATCCAACAAACGTGGGAGGATTCTATCGAAAGCTTCAAGTCTAGAAACCTCAAGCTGTCATCAGTGGGCGATTCATGTGTCAGAACAAGCGGCTTCAAGCAATCCCGGTAAACGGTCAAAATGTCAGAGGAAATGGTCTGGAAATCTTGTCTTTCGCATTTGAAAAGTACCAAATAATCGTCAACAAAACGGCAAACTTTAAAAACTACACAGTTGTCAAGCTTGTTTCTGCCTACTCTGTCCTTTTTTCCTATCTTCGCGCGCTGCAAAACCCTGCAATTGTTTTGTTGAACTTGGTTGAACTTGAAATAGAGTGTCACGTGAGCACATTATCCTACTGGTTATGAAGGTTTGCACGAGTCTCAGAAGGTTCACCTCCTTCATCCCAGCGTACCTGTTCAATATTCTTCTGATGAGACGACATGTGTGATTTGAACTAGCTTCTTGACTGGCAAGCGTTTCGTAATTCTTCCGGTTCCCCGGAATCATCAGCCCCAGGACGCGTATACTACCAACTGCGGAGATCTCAGCTCCGTAAACGTACAAATAGATGTCCGCCTCACGCTTTTGATGGAGCAGCCGTTTTTCTGGGTGCATGAAGAACAGTCCTTCCGACTTTTCGGCCGGACATTTCAGCCCTTTTGGTTTCAGATACTCTTCGATTTTGTCAGTTGCACTTTGCAGAGAACTTGCAATTTGCCCGTCACTGCCCTTGTAAATATATTTTTAATCAATAGAGAGGGTTTATAAGGTAGAAAAAAGTGTGCAGGTTTCCTTTAGGCAAAAGCAATGAGATGTTTGCGAGCATTTCTAAGAGAAGGGGAAATGTACTGTGTAATGCTGAAACTAGTTCCCTACAATTTGCGCACATTCGAAAAAAAGATCGTTTCTTTCGTTTTATGATAACGATAACAGGACAGCTCCGCCCCACATAGTGACAGCCTAGGCAATGAGCTCATTCAGTTTTACTTAGGTTCTAATGTAAGACCATCGCGGTCACGACGATTACGTATGATCAATTTCTCGGTTTGTGCGTAACTTCCTGAATTATTGGAGTCGGGCAGGCCGTAATATATGAAGTTGTTTCGTCGCGATCAATTTTGTGGATCATCAAGGCGCCCCTCAAGGTCACGAAAATGGCGAGCTGTCTGGGTTGTGTTTGTCTCTACGGGATCTATTTCTGTACAAATCAAACCAAGGATCTGACAATGTTTCTCGACGTCGTTCATCCACTGGCTCAAATGAGGCATGGTCTGGGTGGTGGATAGAAGTTAATTTTTTAACGACAGAGCTGTCCTCTGGCTGGGCCTGACAACAGAAGAGTGTCGGCGTCGCATGTCAAGCTCCGGTTCCCAGATTCACTCATAGATGGCGTAACTGACTCAGTCGCGGACGAAGCGGTAGCCACGCAGTGCTACGGGGAAGGTTGGCTCGAGCATGAATAGGGCCTAAAGTCACTGTTGTATGGGCGGGCGTGGGAGGGGCTTCTGCACATCTTGTTCCGTGCATCTCCACTCTATTGGCCGCGAGATCGAGCGGAGTCGCCGCCTGGCGGCTACTGGCTGAAGCGCGCCTAGTGTGGATTGCTCCATGCGTCGTCTGCTAGCCGCGTTGTGTTTGCATGTGCGCGTACGTCATGCAGGGCCCCAAAAGGCGGTTTGTTCCGTTGCGTTGGTGCAACTTTAACCGCTCGTACGTATGCCTACCACGATGTAAAGAAGCATTTCGCCTTGATCGGCTGTATATGTACTGTAATAAGATCAGTGAGTGCACTTGTCGAGAGTGCTGTGTGCGGTCGTCGTACAATCCGTTCACGAGAGTCATATCAGTGTAGGTGCCGCTCTGTGGTTCAAGCGCATTGCAAAGTGCACTCGACGTTGTCCTAAAGATGAGAAGTATTAAATGTCATGTGAATATAGCCTTTTAGCGGCTCGGTGGTTTAAAAAAAAGGCTCTCATGCACTTGCGCGTTGTGGTTAGGTGTATAACTTCGGGACTGTCGTTTATAGGTTACGCGACGAGCTTTAGTTGTGTGCGGTCCTGGTCCCACTGCAGAGAAATATTTCTGTCAAGTCACGTCTGACACTTCGGTACTTAAATTGTCCCCTAAACAGAACAGAAAATGGTATGTCACGGAAATCGCAAAACTGAGTTGCCTTGCGCAATTATAACTTGTGCGAAATGCATACAAAGACACCCGTGTACTTGCGAGGCAGCTTATGCCTGTCAAATTTGCGCTTTGGTAAGTTCAGTGTCGGAAGTGCGTCAGGCCTCAGTCTCTTCCGCGAAAACCCTTAAAAAAGACAGCGAGCGACAAAAATATATTCATCAAGATCAGCAGTGGCGATAAACTCGCTCGCGCATTTTCATCGTTTACGTGGCGAGTGAGGGCTCATAAAACGATACCCTTTACTATGCACCAGATCATGCATACACACTTGCCGCGTTTCGGTGCACGTACTGGCCCTGCGGAACACTGAGAACTGTTCTCGCGGCCATGTAAACACAATGGAACATGCGCGAACTACAAAAGGGCTCGGGGACTCTCGTTTAAACAGACTCATAGCCGAGCGCGAACAAACTTTGCATTCACAGCGCAGACGGTACATGAATGACAAAGAATAAATTCCACGAATTAATTTTCTTCTTTCTCGATTGATTCTCGCTTAATTTTCCTGCGGAAGTGTACGAAAATCAAAGCACAGGGCAGCTTCCCCGAGCGTTCGCTTACTGCGACCGTCTTCGCGCTCGTAGTGGACAGCAGCAACAAGCATATAAATGCACACATTAGCGAGGTTATCGCTAACTACTCACCATTCTTTCTCGTCTGCGAACGCTTGAATGCACCGTCGTCGAAGTGCTTGCTGCACACCATCGCGTACTTGGAAGGCGTCTTGCCGTTACGAAGCCTAACGAGCCACAGTCAGCGACGTTCCGCGTCGGTGGGATAATAATGGAAGCTTATCCCTGGCTCTATGCAGTATGTGCGGCATTGTGGCACCGAACAAAACCTCACCATCGATAACGAAGAGTTTTCTGCGGGTACGGAACACAAAATCACGATGTGAAAACAGAAGCCCCGTGCACTTCTACACACACCACACGAAACCAGTATCCACACTAGCGGAGTGACGGTGCTGCCACCTATAGGTCGATCTCGCCGCGAATAAATACCGTAATCACAGACACTAATACAAAATCACAAAACATCACAGAAAATCACAAGTGTAACACGCTAGAACCGCAGCTCGACTGTTTCTGTAGATTTCATGCTGGGTGGAACTGGGGTAAGAACATGGGTAAGTCATCACTTCCGAAATTGATTTTAACTGACCAGCTGATGTTTTCGCAGTTCAACGAGTCAGGGCGCGAATTAGAGAATTAGATTCAACATCACCCGATCGCGTGAGCAACGCACGAAAGACGTCAATGCATTCAACAGCAATGGAAAAACAGCACTGTGGGCTCGGCAGCTGTAGCACGAAATAACTGCTCGATTTCTTTGAGAAAAGGGCATGCGGTCTGCTAACTTGCATGAAAAAGGCAAGCGGGTTACTGCTCTGCTCGGTGGCACAGCTGCCAAGTCCACGAAGTGGCGACGTTGGTCGCGGCTCTTTTTTAGTCGTAGGCATGGATGAAGGAATGCCAAGAAGAGGCCCTCGCTATCCGATTTGCACAGCGAAAATTGTGGCGGAAGTCACGTTCTTTCGCACGGACTACTGGGATTCCTTGGTCATGCCGTCGTCTCGCGTCGTCTGCATCACCACCCGTATGACCACGTTGTTGACAGAGCCGGCTGACGTTGCGAATTCGCATTTTTATGCAGCCAATGAACTTCACAGATGATGCAAAGTGTTGGAAGCCTACAGTGAGCGTTGATCTTCACGGTGGCGTGTTTAGCATGCGGTTGAAAGCGGTTGTTTTCGAAGCCCGCGACCACCTCTTCGAAGCGTGCCTGACCCATTAGTGGTTGACACAGCATGGCGATTTACGAAGCTGTTTGTATTACCCGCGTCTTGTTTACGTTCTGCGCGGGTTAACTTTATGTGCGGCCAAGTCTTCTTCGATATGGTCGCAGTCGACCGACCCGTGCTGCTGCAGCTTCGCTCGAGTCCCACGAACGATATTCGTGCGAACATATCGTGACACACACGGGCAAATGGTAATTCAGAGGCGCCTCATCTTGCTGAATAGCAAGACCAATTCAGATTTCACTGTTACATTATGTTGCGTACCCCGAACTTACTGTATCTGCAGAAAAAAACAGGCCTGTCTGTGGCGATTATCCGGCCGAGTCGCACCGTTGCTCTCTTGCATTCAGCTTATTAAACAGGAAGTGCAAAGCCGCACGTTTATTGTGGAAGCACAATATGGGCCGTATTGTGGCTGCGAGTGACACCCAGGCACGTTACAAGCGAGCATCGCAGCACGTTTGCTCGGGATCGGCACGCAAGTTTCGCTTTTCAAGCTCGTTCATCAGGCCCGACCGCCCGTCGCGACCGAGGTCGCCTGCTTGGCGCTCTTTTCCCTCTCGGCTGCACCTGTTGCGCATGCGCAATCGAGCTGAAGCGTGACCAACCTGACGAGGAGGAGCCCTCCCCGTCCCCCCTCTTCCGGCTTCACAAAATGTGACGTAACGGCCTCTCCTTAGTACTCCTTCCTCCTCCATTAAAGTGAGCTAGAAGAGGGTAATGGGCTTGCTGGGGTCCCCTGCTTGACGCCGGGTGTGTCACATGTGTGGTAGCGCCACCAGCGGCTTCAATGTAGGGCACCGCCTGACGGAGGCGTTTGTGCGCAACTGAAGTCATGCTTTTTGTGCGCTGTTATCATATGCACTGGACGGAAATGCACGCGAATTTCGGCAGTGTAAACGGTGATGCTGATGTCGCTGAGACAATAAAAAATAAAGAAAAAAAACTATCACGAGCGAGGTGCGTTGGCCTACATGCGCGTAAGGCATGGTAACCATCTAGAACACTGTAGCATAGTGTATGCTGCTCTGCTGTTAGCTCGTTATCTGATGTTAAATGAAACACACCGAAGACCGTCAGTACTCGTGCGACTATAGCTGTAGAAAACATTCTTTTCGGAAACTCTGTCGCCGTAACTCGCGCGATTAAACTGCATGCAAGGGATGCTGCGCAAACTTGAGATGCATATAAATTGCTCTTACGAGTGATAAGCAGCGATGGCGAACTTTTTAAAGCTTACGTTGCGCAGCTATCAATTGTAAACTGGATTCTTTGCATTTCTTGGGCACTATATACTTTCGTCACGCACGCCTTTTACGCACGCCTTTTTCGTCACGCACGCCTGCCTAACTTGGCGACGTATTTTGTCAAATACGACGCCAAGTTAGGCAGGATTGTAGGCACAGCGTCCTCTCGTAGGCAAGGTTTCCCACGTGGTATGCGTACTTCGTTCCCTTCGATTATATGCACGTAGTCCCGTAGCACATACTTCGGCTCAAAATGAAGTTCACACACGGCAGATGTGTCGTCCAGTGCTTTGTCCGCTCGATGCAAATTCCTTTCCCATTGCTTCCTCAGGGCGCCATCCTTCGGAACGCCGAACAAAGACGGCTTCGTGCTGCCCTTCGCGTGTACGTAACCTGTCCGACAGCCTGGCGCAAAACAGTGGTTTTGCCGCCGCGGAAGCATTTTAACCTCGTGAAACGGTCACTGCTTGTCAGGCCGCATCGCTGTTCGCAGAACCAAGCAGATTGAAGATGCAAAGCGCGACGAGTTCTCAAAGGAACAAAACTCGCACACACCGACCGCCACTACGAACAGGCAGCAACTGCCCCAGCGCCAACGCTCACTACATTTGATCCGGCGGTGGCGCCGCGCCGCGGAGGCGCGCCGAAGCACGTTTTTGTGACATTGGCGGCGTCACCGCATTGCATGGCGCCAGCCGGCGAGTGAGCCCATAGAGTTTCCTAAAATTAACTAGAGGGCACTCTGGCGCTGCGATCGTTCAGCTACCATGGGATTGATGGGTAGTACACAAATTTGCCTAGTCTTCGTGCTTGCGGCTTTAAACGTACTTGTGGCTTTGTTTATTGCCGTGTTTTGGCGTTCGTTTCGGATAAAAGAATAGACCGTTGTGAACTTCGTGACCATGTTTGATTTGGTTAGCCTAAAAAATGTTAAAGTGGTGAAGTGGAACTGCTGACTTTTGCTGAATTTAGTTTTGCGACAAAGCGGATGCAGCCGACGCGGAGCCAAACGGAGCCGAAAGAACGAAGTTTAGACAAATTTGTGTACTACCCATCATTCCCATACTGGCTGAAGCGTCATGCGTTGCAGCTCCCATAGACACTAGCGCCAGAGTTCCCTCTAGTAAGTATTGTAGGAAACTCCACTGACCTCCATTAAAAAGGCTGGACGGCGCATCCCCGCTCTGCGAGGCGGGCGCTTGTGAAGCCACCGGAAGGTGCCCTGTTTGTCCCGGAAGCCGGCGTCTTCTGTGCGTCTCAGTCGCGCAATTCAAATATTCTCGGGTGCCAGCTGTTGTTATGATCGTTTTTATTTTTTATTTTTTCAAACTCTGCGATTACGCCTCACTTTAGACGCCGACGAACGCTACACGAAAGATGACAGACGCCGTGCCGACACCGTCCGAATACGGCGGAGTGCTGCAACGTACAAAATGCGTAAAAAGTAATGCAACTTTGAGGTACTTACGCGTGAAATGTCTTCCCTGACGACTTTTCCGGTCGATTCATACAGTTTACTGCGCTACAAGCAGGTATTTCTTTAAAAAAAGAAGAGAAAAGCTCTTTTCCGGGACAAAAACGGCGGCTTCCGGTGGCTTCATGCCCGCGTGCGCGATGCGCCATCCAGCTCCTCCTAGTGGAGATCAGTGGGAAACTCTATGAGTGAGCCCACTACCCTATTTAGAGTGACCTAGAATAGGGGGAGTGTCCAAAGCGCCGCGCGAATACATGGGAGGAGCGAGGGCCTTTTGCGGTGAACTTCCGCGCCGCGGCGCTGCCGTGCCGGACCCGTGGGCTTTCTCAGCGGCGGAAGCCGCGTCAAAGCGGCGAGCGTCTGCTACGCGCGTGATATCTTCGTCACTATTAGCTAAAATTGTGGAAATCTGGGCAACATTTTATACTGCGTCACTGCAACATATTACTGCAGCGACTCATGTTGTGAAACAGGGTTTTTTGTATATATCCTTGCAGCTGGTTTGTCACCGCATTGGTCCACACTTCCGCGGCTGTTTGAGAAACGCATCCTGCGCGCACTTCATCGTGAGAAAAGGCGCTTAGCTTACTTTCGTGTGGAAGGACGGACGTACACTTGCTGCAGGAGAGAATAAACTGGAGATAACCAGGAGAACGTAGCACATATGCACGTAGTAACTAGCTCATGCATGCTAACGCGTTTGCACCCTTCATATCCTTTTATTTCGTGCATTCTGTTTGTTTTACAAGGCTGCCTCCGGCGCTCTGCTGTTTCAAGCCATTTCATGCGAAGCCGAATGTGTCAGTCGGCGTGGCCGCGGTACCAAAAGTAAAAAATTACTCGCGTAACTCGCGTCTCGTTCACTTGGTATACACGAAAATTGGCACGGAGGGGCACGAATGTACGTATGCCCAACACGACCGATAGGTCACGGCATCACTAACTTGACATGCTTGCCATTTGCGTAACAACTAACGATAATAATATGGTGTGTGGCGCGCAAACCCTCTTTCTTTAGCCAGAAATAATTCTGACGGTGTGTGGTCTGACGATTTCTTTCCGCCAGGTTATAAAAAACGTGGTGGCCACCAATATCGATGTCAACATGTTAGACTTACCCATACATATTGAAGAACTGGCCGCGTAGGTAAAATGTATGCGAAAAAATTACATGAAAAAAACAAAAAACATGGTCCCTTATGTATTCGCCGGAGATGACTCGAAAACGAAAGCCATCTTTTTCTTCAGTCGTTGCATCGATCCTACTCGCCCCTCTCCGAATGCTTTCTGCACATAACGTGGTTTCGGACTGCACACAGGATCGAAGGCATTGCAAGCTTTCTCCACCTTACCTGCTTTTACATTGCCTACATCGGGGGCCAGTCACGGAGGCAATGGAAAGCGACCATGTCATGTGATGGCGTCATCATATGACGTCACGTTGAATGACGTAATAGTGACGTCACAAGTTTTGTCGACGTCATCGCGTGATGATTTTGTGCATCACTCGTGTTGGCTACGCGGAACGCCGATGGTCAATTTTCGTGTTTGATGAGGTATCTAAGGCTTTAGAGTTAAAAAAAAAAGAGAAATGAAACGATAACAGTGCAACATTGTGTATGCCTCACGTCATGTTACGAGCGATCACCCGAAAACAAACGTGATTCTCAGTTCAGAGCAGCTGATTGCACGCGTCTGCGGGACAAGAGAGGCTTGCTTTACCCGTCTGGTCATTTCTTTATATTTATTTATTCAAGAGATGAGCAGACTCGCTATTTAAGTACTGCGGAGCTTCAGCACGAAATTGTGGTGGACGCTATATTGAGGTCATCAGGAAAAAGCGGGAAATTGCTGTCGGGTGCCCTGTTGGCGCGCACTCAGCTGCCGCAGAAACAATTGTATTTTATGTAACTACTCATCCACATCTTTTCGTAAAGTCTCTGAGCTGGGCGAACGCTAACCTCCGAGAACCGTGAAAACATCTGAAGTTGAGAATGACTTGTTTGAAACTGTTTTCATTTCGTATGGTGAAGGCTTGAAGCAATGCACGCATCTCGCGCGAACGTTTCATACTGACGATCAGCGATCCAATGCAACATGCGATAATATGGGGGCATTTGCAACTTTGTTTCATGATATCTGGATATTTGTAAAGCATTTTCTATATTACGCCTTTTATGCAAAAACTTGTGGAATAAGGTTAGTTTACCTGGCATTGCTTTCTTTCAAATGTTTGCGCACGGTGAGCCTTGTTGTAAGCTACCTCAGAAACAAAAATGAGCCAACAGCCGTCTCTACTCTTTTTTATCTTTTTTTTTGTTCCTCTTGCGCCTTCCCGGTGTGCTCCGTACATGATAAAGAGCTTGTGGAGGCTAATGAATTGTCAAATAAAGCGGTGTGCATATGGCTAGCGAACAGTGGCGTAAATCCCGGGGGGGTCAGGGGGTCCTGACCCCCCCTGTGTTTAGACTGGGGGGGACCCCCTATGCAATGGTCCCCCCCCCCCCTGAGATTTTGCATTCGAACATCTTCCATCTTGATTGCTTGAAGTTTATTTTCACACGTGCCATTCAAAATCGCCCCAGAGTTCCAGCTCTCAGATACAACGAAAGAAATAAGCACAATTCAACAACTTACGATCATATTTTTACGACATCTTCCCTGTGATGTTCAAAGTCTGCAACCCATCCATAGCACCAATCACGAAGCCGCTGCCATGCAGCGGCCGTTATCCACGTGGTGACGTATCATTGCGCCTTCTAACTCGCTGAGAGCAACGAGACTTCGTGAAGACATTTCTCAGCACCGAGTCTGGGGCGAGAGAATTGAGTAAAAGATATTCGGCCTTTGCTTGCAATATCGCCACAAATGAGTCATCTTTTCGCCCCCATATGTATACTTCCGGAGCCCCTGGCTGCGCGCGCGTTTTTTGACGAACTTCTGGGCCGATCCACCCGATCGTTCAAACTACAGTGTTCTGGAAGTGTTCGCAGCGTCACCTTAGAGTCACTTAGAGTCAGATGGTAGCATATGCAGTAACTCTACGTCACCTGAAACTTTCCGGCGGGTTGCAGGGCGCGGCTAGCTCGCGTTGCTGTTTGCGCGCAAGAAAACTCTGAATTACGGTGCGCAACACACGAACCTTCTTTTCATGCAAATTTCTGTGAGTTGTGAATAAAGTGCTGTCGTTGTGACCGATTTACAGAGGGTGGGCGATATTTTAATAGGCTATGATGAATATGAATGCTCCTGCGTGTGGGGCTTTCACGTTTTTTTTTTTTTTTTTTTTTTTTTTGTACTGCTGGTCAGATACGATTTTCAATGCCCTTTCGCCACTGTAGCGATCCTAGCGACTTCACTCCCGCCTTTCGAGCCCCACTATACCGGATATAAACAATGCCTCATTTTTTATTTATTTGCTTTCGCATGAGCTTGGTCTCTGCGACTAGCCTACTTAATGCTGTTTTTTTTTATTTTTCGCGAATCAATAATCGGCGGAATCACTTGGCTTTGTATTAAATGTATCCGCACGGTAATCTTAAATTTTTTTTATTTGCAGACATAGATCATACAAGGTTACCAAAACTGGTTGGACTCGTAGGCTATATATATGGTACGTGCGGGTCCAATGAAAAAAAACAACAACCCATACATAGGTATTATGAGTACATAACAAGTAACATACATTACGTGCGTACATTTTTATTACACCGCAGAATTGCACCACGAAAATAACACTCGACAGCGTCACGTGCTGACAAACTAATTTTATTTACATGGAACCCTGCCTATGTATGCGCAAATGCTGGCCATATCACAATATGGATTAACAATGCATGCATGGTCACTCGTTATAAAACAATAACTGCCGATGACAACCGTCGATCTAACTGGAGCATCTCAAAGGAGCGCAATCCCCGTGGGCCTCCCCCGCTACTTCAATCATCCCCCCTAAATCTCTTTTTTTTTTTTTTTTTTGTACATCGATCTCTATCCAGCCCGTTTCATCTGGCAGTAGTTCTGTGCTTAGGACTTCGAGCGAAACAAGCAGCCAGAATTCTTTATCATTTTTTAGAAGTACCCTGACCGCTTTACCAAAGCACAAGTAAGGTTTTGCTGTCACCGCCCTCGTATTTTCTTGCTTTTATTGTTATCGCACTTGACTTTGCGCGGTCACTCTTAGCTTCGTTGCGTCCAGCTGTTTTTTGTTGTCAAACGCTGCACCAGAAATTTCTCTGCACGTACGCTGCATGCTCTATGTGCACGACCGCCGGAGACTGTAAAAAGCGCCTCCCTCCAGTCCAGATGCAGCGGCGGGCCGTCTTTGAGACAGTTGCAGTGTACGGATAGACACAGATGCCGCTCCTTCAGAAAAACAAGCATATATAAGTGCAGCAAAGCTGCTCGCGTGGTGCCGACAAAGGTCCTTCAAGCGAATGAATGGCGGGAACATGCGCTGCAGGGCATGCACGAATGGAAACAGTAGCTTCTACTACTTGGGTAAGCTTTAAAAAGAATAAAATGCTCAACCCCCTTCTCCCTCCGTTTTTATTTTTTTTTTTTTTGTGATCTCTTGTTGTGTCATTGTGGTGGCCCTCTCCCCGCCTCCAACCCCGCGTTGTTGATACCCCCCCGGAATTACAGCGTAACCAGCGTAACCCCAACCAAGAGGATGCGCTTCACACCCCGCAAGAGAAGTTTTCAGGAGAAACTGGCGCCAAGACCCCTGGCGGGCGCCCAAGCAATCGACGCGGAGAGGGCCGTGGAGGCGCGGCGCAGAGATACGGCAGTGAGCCCACTGCCCAATTCTAGTACACTGTAGTTCAAACGAAGACGCCTGTCCTCCGGTTTCACTTTGTGGCGGAAAAGCAGGGGGGGCAAAACTTTTCTTTAGTAGGTTGGACGACGACAGAGAATCAACACGTCCGCTTGGTTTGAACGCATCACGAAGACTGCTTTGTTTGTTCACTATTTACAGTGCTCTCGTAGAGAGGGAAAATGAAAAGGAAAATAGAAATACAGAAACACAAGCACAGTCAAAGATTTGCTCTGCACCCGCACGTGCAACAAACTTGAAGAACAGCGGGAGAAAACGCTTTCCCTGTGTTGGGTGACGCTCCCTGTGGCTTCAGTGTTCTTACACGGGGGTGGCCAGGGCGCGTGGGTCGTAAAACGACGAATGTCAAGGACGTTCTCCGCTCTTCCCGTACTCATTGTCGCCTTCAGCCTCCTTGGTTGCAACCCCCCGAAAATGCGTCCCCGGGTTGCCCCTCTTCCTCCTTTTCGCCCGCGGGGTTTTCCAATTAAAGCTGCTTCGAAGTGGGGGCTGCTTCCCAATATTCGACAAATACGACATCACTGGTCAGTCGTTCGGCAGTTTCAGCCTGCACGCGTCCACAGAAGTGCTGCCAGCACTGCAACCGGCCGCGCAACCTTCTTGGAGTAATGTGCTTGTGACTTTCAACTGGACTGGGAAGATGCCGCACAAGCGGCAGAGTTCGCTGAGCTCGTTCTTTCTGCCGAACTCCAAGCGACCTTCTTCGGAAGACAATGTCACCAAAAACACTGATGAGGTGAGCCTTTATGTAATTGATCATTGATTATAATTTTGTTTTGTCGGGTACCCTTAGTGCAACATACAAGGATTTTTATTCTGATTAAAAAGGGGGAAGTGACAGTTACTTGAATGCCGCCTTGAAAGCCCAAAATGGCTTGCAGTCATTAGACAGGAGGATAACTACCACGTTACGTTAAACAACTAACAGAAATATGCTAGATAACTTTTAAATCAATGGTTTCGTGAACTACGTTGCAACTAGCTTCAATGGAGCTATTATTAGGACTACCCTAATTCATACAATTCGCTAAAAGCAAGGAATGTTTGGTGGTTTCATCCACCGGTTCCAGGATCACGCACCGAAGGAATTAATGCCATTTAGAAGAGCGGCGTCGCCAACTCTTCATTACTTAAGAATAATAACAGAGAGACGAACTAGTGAGCCGCAAGCGGAGTTTGTGGTGTCTTGACTTCTCTCTTGTTTCCGTGCTTGCACGCCCAGTCATTTTAGCATGAATCGTCATCGCCTTGAAGTTGATAGAAGCGCACGCACAGCAGTGACATGTTATCAAGGCATTGAGTCCAGTGACGAGCTACCCGAAAACTCTTCTACGCACCATCTACATGGCTTTCCTAGCGCGGTTCTTGAATCACGCGAAGGAACCTCGAAACTTTGTAATGTTCAACCTCCCAGCTTTCCTGCAATATGCCAGCGGGCGAAAGTTTCCCCACGCACGATCTCCAGCTGGTGGCTAACTTTCGGACAGTCTGTTTATTCATGAACAAAAGTGCTTACAATCAACGAACACGTAGCCGTGAGAATTTTTCGAAACGCTGCTGTAATAGCTGAGTTACACGTGTTTGATGATACAAAAAAGGCCCTCGCTCGTTTCTCTCTTTCCTTCGTTCATCAGCTCGTCTCTCCTCTCAACACATTCTCGACTCGCGCAGCTGTGTAGCCGCGCGTCCTCTCACTCCATAGGGAAAGGGCGCGGCGCCGAGTCCACACACCCTCGCAATGTGAAGGCTCAGAGTTGCGTATTTGCGAAGAAAAAAAATATTAAAAAGCGCATACTTGAATCTCCCGTATATTAATGACACAAACATCCCATGATGGCATGATGCCCTCTTCGTGTTTATTCGGACATCAAGCAGGAAGTGATGTAACACATAGCGAACCGTCCAAGGGCGTCGCCCCATGGCTCCTTCAATCAACCGCTCCCGCGGTGAGAAAGCAAGGAGAAGGCTTTATGTGTGTACCGGGCTCTAATTTTGTTATGCAAACATAAGCTGCGCAACGAGTTCTGGATATCTGTAAAAATATTTTGTGTATGCACCTGATGAAAGGGACATGAAAGTGACTTCGGTCACCTCTAACTTTCTTTGCCATATGCTCTTTCGGAGAGAACGAGGCGAGGGGGAATAGTGTGGGGTCGAGTGTGGAACACTCTTTTTTCTGCCTTCTTGGCGTCACGTAGCACGTGATCTATATACGAGCAGGCAGCTGACCAATAATCCTAACACTCCTAAGTTTCCTGAGTTTCAATCCACATATATACCCTATAAAGTGGACAGGGAGATTACCGCTGCCGTAGCGAAGTGGTAGAGCATCGGACGCGTTATTCGAAGGTCGCAGGTTCGGTCCCTGCCGGCGGCAAGTTATCTTTTCGTCCACTTTACTTTCTTCACATTATATTCTAATTACTACAAATAACACCCCCTATACTATCCTTGGCATTGCTGTGTGTTAGTTCTCATTAATACCAATGTTTCGCCATACTAGTGAAGATGTCGCGAGGTGCTGTAAACTCAGATGAGCATTCACGCTTGCTTCAAAATCAAATTAAGATAACTGAAAGCTAACGTCCGCCAGTTATAAACGGCCAGAAGTACCCTTGCACGCATACAGACAATCAAACAATACAAACATCTCGAGGTTTCAATTTTGGTGTCAGTGTTCCTTTAACGTTTGTTTCATATCCAGTGTGTAGATTCATCGAATGCTCATCGGCTGTTTGGAACTGTGTTGTAGAAACTAGTTCAGAACGTTGTATGACTCATTCGTCGCGCAGTGCAGATCGTCAAGAGCATTGCAATAACGCGATATATGAATATTTGTGTGTTTTCTTTTTGTTTATTGTAAAGTTTTCATTTTTGTGTAAAATAAAATGCACATTTCTAATAATCAAGATGGCTGCCATGCAAAGTCCGGGACCCCCCCTGTGGTTTTGATGGATTTACGCCACTGCTAGCGAACCAGTGGCGACTATGAGTAAAAAAGCTCGTGAAGTCACTGCGCGCAAGTGTTTCAGCTGACTGCTTGTGCAATTTACTTTTTTTATTACTCTTAATTCGTGCATGCGTGATGCTATTGCCCGATTACTGGTGCGAACAGGGTTTTTTTTTTTCGTTCTTTGCTTGTGCGTGTCAGTTTTGCGCGTTTTTACACCCGCACCAACGTTCTCGAACTCTTGTGACCGGAACTAGGCCACGCTGATGCCGCTTGACACATGCGTTTTTGCATCCTGTTGTTGGCCCAGCACTAACACAACGCTTAAAGATGGATAAGCTCCATTCCGCACCGCATTACTAAAGTTAAGTAGACTTCAAGTGCCCTGTGTGGAAACGCGGCGCAAAGAACTACAGCGCGTAGCAGACGCCCCTCGCTTTCCGCGCGCTTCCCGAGCGCGGAAAGCCCACGGGTCCGGCGCAGCAGCGGCGCGGCGCGGGAGTTCACGGCAAAAGGCCCACGCGGGAGCCGGCGCTTTGGACACTCCCCCTATTCTAGGTCACTCTACCCTATTCTAGCTCACTTTACCTCCATGGTCGTAGGGCTAGTTGATCGTGTTGGCGATGTGGCCTCCCACGTCGAAATGAGGGCCAAGTTTTCCAAGGACTACGCCGTTTCGCCGGAAATAGCGCTGGTCGTTGCTTGGCGGAAATCGTGTCTGTCGTATCCGTTTTCCTGGAACTGGCATATGGATGCCGTCTTCGATGTGACCGATGATAGTACACGCAACAGCCCCTGCGAGATAGCAAGCGCGAACACCTGCATGACAAAAGCAAGTGGGTTACTGCTCTACTATGTGGCACGACTCCAAGCCAACGTTTAATCGTACAATAACTGACATCTAAAGGTACATCTCAGTGTCTCTTAATGTATTTGATATATCCCGTCAGTATCGAGAGCGCGCTCAGCGTTCGCCGCGTGTCATGTTTCTTGATCATTTTGTTCAAATCGAACTAGCAACATGAAATTCTCACGGAGCGTCATTCATCAAGGTGAGTGCGCAGTTTCGGAGAACGAATTGGATATGAATCCCATAGTACCACAATATATTCGAATCATATAAAGGATAATACTAGAAGAGTTTTCGAATAATCAACAGCCGTTCTCACCGTCTGGCTTCACAGGCTATTGTACATTCACAAAGTCACCACATTTTTGTCATTTCCCCGCACATTATGAAAAGTCCCACCGGCCGCTCGTCGGCAAATCGGTTCTTATCAGCCACGCCTTCTACGCAAAAAATATTCCGTATCTTTCGACTTAAAAAGAAGAAGGCGTCGTTTGTTCGAAAACATGATGTATAGCCAGTTTTTTCAGAGAGGATGTACCATACATTTGTATACACTGCGATTACTGAAAGAGAGCAACTCTAGCCTTAGCAACCTTGCCTGTTATGTTTGGTGCGAAGCGTAGATTGGTGCAATTTTGCGTTATTTTGAGCAAACACGTCTTTTTTGTCGCTCTGATTGCAGAGGACATCATACCGGGCCATACGCTGTCGATGTCTTCTTATGCGGGAAAGCTGATTTCCTGGGATAATTTTTACCTGTCATCAACAGGACTGGTGAGCGATTACTGTAAATAGACCAGGAAATTTAACATAACGCATTATATCCTTTCTAGTGCTACTTTGGCATTTATTTAGCACTGTATACAAGCTCACTCCATGCAACATAAGTATCGCGTGTGTCCCGTTCGCTATCTGCTGGCGAATAAATCAAATTTTAAGCCATCTTTCATTTAAAGAACACCATGAGAACATACAAAAATAAATAAAAGAGGACCCAGAAAACGCTGGAGTTTAGATAGCTCGATTTACATGCTTTCGAAGTCACAACAAGCCAAATGTTAATCGCATTAATGTCGCGAATGATCTCGAAAGGATGAGTACCCTGCCAATTTCATTTGAAATTCCTTCACTTTCTTTGGCGTTACTTTTGCTTTGAAGCACGCCATTTGTTCACGTCTAAAACATGACGAACTATTAGAAGGCGTGGTAGTCATGCTGTTAATGTGCGAGCCACAATTTATAACACAAGCCATTCCGTGGCACCCACGGTCGATCGCACTGCAGTGCACCTGAAAATGTGAACGAGAGTGAAACAGAAAGAGATATTGAGCTTTGTAAAAAGCTTTGAGCGCTTCCCTGCGTAACGGTCTGGCATGATACTCAACGATTTGCGTAGGAAGTATGTACGCACAATGGTTTGAAACACACAGTAGGTGTATACCACCACCAACATATATGGCACATATACACACTAAGGTTATTCACAATTACGATTTCGTATAAGCTCTTAAATGTTCAACAATCCTGCAGAGGCTTTGGAAGCAGGAATAGTGCAGGGCAAGCATTGCTTCTTAAAAGTCCATCATTATCCCGCCGTTTGAAGCTCTAATCGCGGTAAAAGTGGAGCGCAGCAGTAAGATATCGACCGCCTTTCTCGGCACGAATCTAGCCATAATAAATAATAAATAGGCAGGAAATACTCAGGAAGCTCACATACAGAACGCAGCGACGAGTCTGACAAGGAAAGTGCCTATGTGAGCCAAGTTGAGTCTTCGCGAGTGAAGGCGCACTTGATCGCGCCTAATGATGTCTGACGTCATGTTAAACTCGCCTGGTCGGTTGCCTTTATGAACGGGTTGGTGCTGAAGTTTCGCACCACACCAGACTGATCTAATCAGATGCCAGCATCAACCCGAGAGAAGATACTATCTGCTCTCGGGTTGATCAGATGTCAGCATCAACACGAGAGCAGATAGTATCTGCTCTCAGGTTGATGCTGGCATCTGATAAGGTCTGTCTGGTGTGGTGCGAAACTTCAGCACCAACCCGTTCATAAAGGCAACCGACCAAGCGAGTTTAACATGACGTGAGACATCATTAGGCGCGATCAAGTGTGCCTTCACCCGCGAAGACTGAACTTGGCTCACATAGGCACTTTCCTTGTCAGACTCGTCGCTGCGTTCTCTATGTGAGTTTCCTGAGTATTTGCTATAGAGTCGCCATGTATTAGGGCGACAGCGTTGAATACCCCGTGCCACAGAAATTCCGGCATCGGCGTCGGTATCGGCGGCGTTGTCAGTTATCGAGAAATACCGACGGATGCAAATTTAATACAAAAAATGAGGGGTTCTGGGCAGAATCGGACCCAGGCATTACGCGTGGCGTTCTAGTCAGGCGTTCTAGCCACAGAGCACAGCCGCTTTTTTTCTTTATTGCCTGACATTGGTACATAACACTGAAAAAAAATACAATGATAATAAGAATATACACATTACATTTTATATTTTGCACATGTGTAATCAGCCAGCATCCGTGCTGGCTTCGCCTAACTTAATATTCACGTAAAGCCACCAGCGGCTTGACGCGCCAGTGCTTAAAACTGTTCATAGAAAAAAAGCCTGTACACGCGTCATGTAGGATGAATAGTTTCAGTAACAGCTGTAATAGTGCATAGCGGAAGCTTAGAATTGCACCAGGCATCACACCATGTGAACTGTGCAACAAGTGGGTGGTTCAAAGGCCCACCGATTGCAAAGCGCTCAGCCATATTTAATTAGCATCAGCCACAGTATCAACAAAACGTGCAGCTGCATAGCTGTGCGTATTGCCTTACGGACGCGTAGTGGATGCATCGATACTTCGGAAAATGACGAATTATGGCATTGTTGGTACTTCAAAACTTCCCTTACACCCTACGTGAGGAGTGTACAACGGCCGATGTCACACGCACAGATGTTTTTGTTTTGTTTTGTTTTTTTCCTCACGGCACGGTTGCGGTGTCCACTGAGAAGCGAAGCACGGCAAGCGAATGAAAAGGCGATGTGAACGGCGCCCGATTAAATTATCGTGTTCTGCTCTTAAATGCTATGAAATGCAAAGCTTAAGGACCCTCTAAGATTTTTTTCCTCGGAAGCTGCTCGTGAACGTTATCCACCGCAATATACTGCGCGAGGCTCTGGTTATGGAGACTACATGAACATCGCCTTGTGTGGCTCAACGGGCGGGCAGTCCAGCGCAATACCGAAACTCCGTTCGCTAACGTCTTTGCTGTTTTCGTTGGATAGATGCTTATCAGCGAAAAAGCGATGCAAAATGCAATTGTGGCGTACGCAGGCTGTCACAGAGACGTCAATTGTGAACAGTAACCAGACACTGTGGGACACCGTAATCCCAGAAAGTGGTCCTCTCACCTGGATCAGGTCAGCTATAGCCTGTCGCCTGGCTCTCACGGGCAAGCAGTGGGTCGATATCGTCGCCAGGGACAACAGCGGCACGTGAGTGAACCAGCGGCACCATGTGAACTGCACGCTCGCAAACTGCGTGACAGGCTTCAGCAACATTAATATCAGGGCTTACTGATCATGTTAGTCTTGGTTTGTTTTAGTGGCTAACATTCAAGGCCCGTATACAGAAAAACGTTTTTCGGTAAAATTTTTCCTAAGGGAATATTTCAGCCAATTACGACGTGGGGCATGTCATCATTAATGAAGCCAGCTGACCAATGGGAAAGCACACTTGCGAAAGAGAAAGATTGTGAGTTCGGCCCTACTAGGATGCTGTACACCGAAATAATGCGGGAATCACCAGTAGGTAGTCAATTTAGGCTAAGTGGTCGGTGTTCCCGTTGGCGATTATTGAAGTACGGCATAAAGAATGCAGTAATTGAAGCTTACAACAAAAGCACAAGAACTGCGTCATTCGAAACTCAACATCAACATGAATTGTCATTGAGTTTTGCGAGTGAACTTCACTGAATTCTTTGCAAATACTGACCACACATTACCATTGCAGCACGGAAGCCGCAAAGGGCGTGTGAATTTCGTGTGAATTATGGGAATATGGCCAGTTTGAAATCATGTCGTTCCAAAATAAGTTAAATAAATTATATAACGGCGGCTAAAGCAGTCTTCGCCGCAATGCTCCGGCAAAGGTATGTTTAAAATATTACACACATGGCCAACGCGTTTCACGGCAAGGTTGATGAAGTGTAGCTCTAAACAGCTTGTCGGAACTAATACGAGAATGATCCTGCTCTGACAGCGTTGAGTTTTCGAACTGTTTTTTTATTATTATTATTATTACCGCGCTGCACCCGCCGCGCGGCCGAAAGTAAACTTCTTCCTTGACGGGCGCCGCTTTACAAGGCGCTACAAGCTCAAAAGTGGGGTCACATGGGGGTGATTACACCCCCAAAGTAAGCGTAGCTAATTTAGAGCACATGCTCTGGCGATGCCCCTCGTTACTGGGCAGCGATCAAACCAACCAAGCCAACTGGTGCTCCGCCATCAGAAGCCCCAACAACGGTGACCAGCTTTGGGCCGTCCAGAGAGCCCACGATACGGCGGTCAGGCTTAGCCTGCCCGTCCCAACTTGCGAGGAGCCCAGTGCACGCTAGTCGCCCCTCTCAGGACCATTGATAAAGTTTGACCAGCCAACCTTTCCCCAAATCACTCATGCAGCGCAAGAGCGCCAACAGAAGTGGTCACACCGAAGCTCCTGGCGACAAAAATTGCTTTAAATAGGGGTATACACAGTCATAGGCAATTATGACTTCAGAACACATCGTGATAAGCTTCATTTTCATAGCTGCTGCACGAGTGCCAAATTCGTAGTTATTAAAAACGTGGTCAACATTAAAACTAAACAGCTTAGTATTGGCTACCAAGCAGATTATAATGCCCAAGAGTGCTATGAGTACCGTTCAGAAGATATTAAGCATTTCACATTCAGTCATCTATCTTTAGCAGTTTATAAACAGCCGTAGCACAATAAACCGATGCGCCAGATGTTTCCTTTTCTGCTTAATAATTTTTAAAGAAACTGCCATCTAGAGGACCCTGCAATTTATGCTGGTAGACATTGTAGTTAGGCTGATATTAGGAGTAAAATTTTAAACTACATCAGATCGCTAAATGACGCTCATAAGCAAACAATCTTATGTCTACCATATTTGTTCCGCATAAAATGAAACGCCTTGGATATAAAGAGTTCCTGTTGGCCGCGTTGGTATAGCGGTTACGCTGCTCGGCTGCTGACCCGAAGGTCGCGGGTTTGATTCCGGCCGCGGTGGTCGCACTTCGATGGAGGCGAAATGGTAGAGGCCCGTGTATGTGTGATGTCAGTGCACGTTAAAGAACACCAGATGGTCGAAATTTCGGGAGCCCTCCACTACGGCGTCCCTCATAATCATATCGTGATTTTCGGGCGTAAAACCCTAGCAATTATTATTATTATTATTATTATTATTACAGAAAGGCGGTGGCGTGCTGATTGCCATTGACAATTCACTGAAATCCGTTAGACGGAAAGACCTAGAAACTATCGAAGAATCGATCTGGCTAGAAATCAACCTTGAGCGCCGTGAAAAATTGTTGATTGGATGTTTCTATTTACCGCCCAGCATTTCCCCTGCCTCGTTTCACGATGTCATGTCTTCTATTGAACTTGTGATATCTTCTCATAGTGGGCACATAATTATTGTTCTTGGGGATTTCAATGCACCTGGAATTGACTGGAGCACGCTTACCTTTTCTCATTACAATCATTTCTCAGAGAAAAAGTGCAGCCTGCTCTTGGACTTTCTGGCGTTTAATTCCCTAGTGCAACATAATTCAGTCGTCAATTCCAGTGGCAACGTCTTAGACCTGTGTGTGTCAAACGATCAACCCCTTGAAGTTTCCCGCTCCAACATCTCTCTTGTACGTCCGGACAAATTCCACCCACCACTTAACGTAAGATTATCTGCATCAGCCGAAACAACGAGCTACAGCAGTTACGTAAACAAATCTCCAAGATTTGCGTTCAAGCGAGGTGATTACACGGGCCTCTATCATCACTTGTCCACCGTGGAGTGGTCACAGGTTACTGACAAACCTAATGTTGATGACCAGGTTGATCGGTTTACGGAGCTTGTACTGAGCAGCATGCTTAATTTTATTCCCCAGTATACACCTAAACAACGTAAATATCCCCACTGGTTCTCATCTGAACTTATCAGTGCACTGAAGCATAAAGATCACGCACACAGGAAATCTAAATGTTCTCCATCCAGCGAGTGGAAGGAAGAGTTCAGCTTTTTTCGAACTCTCTCTAAACGCCTATATAAACGGGATCATAGTTCGTACATTCAATTCTTAGAAAAAAGCGCCTCTGACAGGCCGGCTGAGTTTTGGAAGTATGTGCGTAAACGGTCTAGCAAAAGCGGAGAGTCCTTCAGACTACTAGACTCAAATGGGGTAGAAGTGCATGCCGTCGCTGACTGTTTTGCCACACATTTCTCATCCGTTTATAAGGCCTCAGACTCCAGCACTGATATCAGACAACAGCCCAAGGCAGTTAGCTCATCCAGTGCTTTGTCGCTGGATGAAAATCTTATCAGCGAATGCATTAAGCGCTTAAAACCATCCTTATCATGTGGCCCAGATGGCATCCCCTCCGCCATACTAAAAGCATATGGTACTATATTTGTCCCAGTACTGACTACGATATTTAATAACTGCCTGGACACTTCCACATTTCCTAGCATGTGGAAAACTGCTCGTGTTTTCCCAGTATTTAAGTCGGGCTCTAAGACAGATGTTTCTAATTATCGCCCGATTTCTCTACTATGTGCCACATCAAAGATCTTCGAACTGGCTCTTCACAAAATATTGTCTTTTAGTGTGAAAAACTCACTGATTCCAAATCAACATGGTTTTCTTGCTGGCCGCTCAACTACCACAAATCTTGCTAGTTTCATGACGCAGATCTCCACACCTATTTCTCAGAGAGGACAGGTTGACGTAATCTACTGTGACCTGAGCAAGGCTTTTGACGTAGTCAGCCACACACTGATTATGGTTAAACTTGCGAACTTTGACGTTGACTTGTCGATTGTGAATCTCTTGCACAGCTATCTGCTCAATAGATCTTGTTATGTTGCCGTAAATGGCCAAACCTCTTCTTTGTATAAAGTGACTAGTGGGGTCCCTCAAGGGTCGGTATTAGGCCCACTCCTATTTTTAATTTACGTTAATGATGTTTCTTTTGCCATTCGTAATTCTTCTTTCCTCTTGTATGCCGATGACATCAAGATATTTAAGGAAATTCATTCAGTTAACGACTGTCGCTTGTTGCAGTCAGATTTGTGTTCTTTTTCCGAATGGTGCAACGGCAATAACCTTTCTCTAAATACCGCAAAGACAAAATTCATGTCTATCACTCGCAAAACATCTAGCGTGTCATTTCAATACTTTGTCAATTCTGTGCCGTTATGCAAGGTTTATGAAATCAGTGATCTTGGTGTTGTTGTTGACAGCGCGTTAAACTTTTCTTCTCACGTTAAGCGTGCTGCTATGCGGGGCCTTCGTTCTCTCGGATGTGTTTGTAGAATATCTCGAGAATTCAGGTCTCCCATGGCCCTACACAAATTGTACACGGCAATATGTCTTCCGCAACTTGAGTATGCGTCCGTGATATGGAATGGCATTGCTCAATCCAGCGGTAACACCATTGAACGAGTCCAGAAAAAATTCCTCAGCATATATAACCATCGCTTTGCTAAAAATGACTCTGGATCTCGTTCAAATACTGCTGAGTCATTATCACTGCCATCACTTCACTGCCGACGAAATCGTTCTGATCTCTTATTTCTCTACAAGCTAGTCCACGGTTTCATATCCTGCCCTGTACTTCTCAATTGTGTTAATTTTCGAATTCCGCGTAAGTTAACCAGAGAGAACAGACCGTTTCATGTACCCGCCTGCTTCTTCCAACACTCTACCGTTCACAGAATACAAAGTCTTTATAATATTAATTTTCTTGATCTTGACGTTTTTCATAGTCCACAATCACTGTTTTTATCCGAGCTTTGCACTGTTTTGACATAGTATGGCACAGTGTACAAAGTCTTCCCTTCTCCGTCTTTCCGCATAGTTGTATATGTGCAATCTAATTTTTTATTCCCCTTCAATATTTCTCATATTGTCTTATTTTACTCCTCCCCTTTAGTGTTCATTTCTCTTTGTCTACGTGTTTTTGCTCTTTTTATTTCTGAAGACTGTCTGTATTGTATTGTTTATTTTTATTGATTTTATTTTTGCGTGCGCCTGCACAAAGACCTCACGGTTGTTCCTGGGCACGTTAAATAAATGATTGATTGATTGATTGATTGATTGATTGATTATTATTATATTATTATTATTATTATTATTATTATTATTATTATTATTATTATTATTATTATTATTATTATTATTATTATTATTATTATTTTCTCTAAACGCATGTACAAACGGTACCACAGTTCATACATTGAATTCTTAAAATTTTGGAAGTATGTACGCAAACGGTCTAGCAAAAGTGGAGAGTCCTTCAGATTACTGGACTCAACTGGTGTAGAAGTGCCTGCCGTGGCTGGCTGTTTTGCTACTCATTTCTCCTCCATCTGAATGTTGATCACATTCAGATAAAACCTGTAAAATATGTTGCAGATATTATAGCGCCAACCATCACACATATTTTTAACCTTTGTTTATCTACATCAGTATTTCCAGAAAGGATTCAGATTGTAAAAGTAACTGTTCTATTTAAAAAAGGTGATAAAAATGATATGGGCAATTATAGACCTGTGTCCGTACTCCCTGTCTTATTCAAAGCGCTAGAAAAAATTATCCACTGTAAGTTCACCAAATTTATAGACAAATACAACTCGCTCACGCCGTGTCAATATGGATTCCGAAAAAACAAGTCGACTGAACTAGTGCTTTTAGAACAAAAAGAATATATACTCTCCCAATTTGAGAACAGAGCTTTTGTAATTATTATTATTATTATTATTATTATTATTATTATTATTATTATTATTATTATTATTATTATTATTATTATTATTATTATTATTATTATTATTATTATTATTATTATCAGTGCACTGAAGCAACTTATCAGTGCACTGAAGCATAAAGATCGCGCACACAGGAAATCTAAATGTTCTCCATCGAGCGAGTGGAAGGAAGAGTTCAGCTTTTTTCGAACTCTCGCTAAACGCCTATATAAACGGGATCATAGTTCGTATATTGAATTCTTAGAAAAAAGCGCTTCTGACAGGCCAGCTGAGTTTTGGAAGTATGTACGTAAACGGTCCAGCAAAAGCGGAGAGTCTTTCAGACTACTAGACTCAAATGGGGTAGAAGTGCATGCCGTCGCTGACTGTTTTGCCGCACATTTCTCATCCGTTTATAAGGCCTCAGACTCTAGCACTGATATCAGACCGCCTAAGGCAGTTCGCTCACCCAGTGCTTTGTCGCTGGATGAAAATCTTATCTGCGAATGCATTAAGTGCTTAAAACCATCCTTATCATGTGGCCCAGATGGCATCCCCTCCGCCATACTAAAAGCTTATAGTAGTATATTTGTCCCAGTACTGACTACGATATTTAATAACTGCCTGGACACTTCCACATTTCCTAGCATGTGGAAAACTGCTCGTGTTTTCCCAGTATTTAAGTCGGGCTCTAAAACAGATGTTTCTAATTATCGCCCGATTTCTCTACTATGCGCCACATCAAAGACCTTCGAGCTGGCTCTTCACAAGATATTGTCTTTTAGTGTTAAAAGCTCATTGATTCCTAATCAACATGGTTTTCTCGCTGGCCGCTCAACTACCACAAATCTTGCTAGTTTCATGACGCAGATCTCCACACCTATTTCTCAGAGAGGACAGGTTGACGTAATCTACTGTTACCTGAGCAAGGCTTTTGACGTAGTCAGCCACACACTGATTATGGATAAACTTGCGCAATTTGATGTTGACTTGTCGGTTGTGAATCTCCTGCAGAGCTATCTGCTCAATAGATATTGTTATGTAGCGGTAAATGGCCAATCATCTTCTTTGTATAAAGTGACTAGTGGGGTCCCTCAAGGGTCAGTATTAGGCCCACTCCTATTTTTAATTTACGTTAATGATGTTTCTTTTGCCATTCGTAATTCTTCTTTCCTCTTGTATGCCGATGACATCAAGATTTTTAAGGAAATTCATTCAGTTAACGACTGTCGCTTGCTGCAGTCAGATTTGCGCTCTTTTTCCGAATGGTGCAACGCTAATAGCCTTTCTCTGAATGCCTCGAAGACAAAATTCATGTCTATCACTCGCAAAACATCTAGCGTGTCATTCCAATACTCTGTCAATTCTGTGTCCTTATGCAAGGTTTATGAGATCAGTGATCTTGGTGTTGTTGTTGATAGCACGTTAAACTTTTCTGCTCACGCTAAGCGTGTTGCTTTGCGGGGTCTTCGCACCCTAGGCTGTGTTTGCAGATTGTCTAGAGAATTCCGTTCTCCTATGCCCTTCCGAAAATTGTACACCGCGCTATGTCTTCCTCAACTGGAGTATGCGTCCGTGATATGGAATGGCATTGCTCAATCCAGCGGTAACACCATTGAACGAGTCCAGAAAAAATTCCTTAGCATATATAACCATCGCTTTGCTAAAAAATATCGTTCAAATACTGCTGAATTATTATCATTGCCATCACTTCACTGCCGACGAAATCGTTCTGATCTCTTGTTTCTTTACAAGCTAGTCCACGGTACCATATCCTGCCCTGTACTTCTCAATTGTGTTAATTTTCGAATTCCGCGTAAGTTAACCAGAGAGAACAGACCGTTTCATGTACCCGCCTGCTTCTTCCAACACTCTACCGTTCACAGAATACAAAGTCTCTATAATGTTAATTTTCTTGATCTTGGCATTTTTCATAGTCCACAATCATTGTTTTTATCCGAGATTTGTACTGTTTTGACATAGTATGGCACAATGTACAAAGTCTTCCCTTCTCCGTCTTTCCGCATAGTTGTACATATGCAATCTAATTTTTCATTCCCCTTCAATATTTCTCGTGTTGTCTTATTTTACTCCTCCCCTTTTGTGTTCATTTCTCTTTGTCTACGTGTATTTGCTCTTTTTATTTGTGAAGACTGTCTGTATTGTATAGTTTATTTTTATTGTTTTTTTTGCGTGCGCCTGCACAAAGACCTTACGGTTGTTCCTGGGCACGTTAAATAAATGATTGATTGATTGATTGATTGATTATTATTATTATTATTATTATTATTATTATTATTATTATTATTATTATTATTATTATTATTATTATTATTATTATTATTATTTTCTCTAAACGCATGTACAAACGGTACCACAGTTCATACATTGAATTCTTAAAATTTTGGAAGTATGTACGCAAACGGTCTAGCAAAAGTGGAGAGTCCTTCAGACTACTGGACTCAACTGGTGTAGAAGTGCCTGCCGTGGCTGGCTGTTTTGCTACTCATTTCTCCTCCATCTGAATGTTGATCACATTCAGATAAAACCTGTAAAATATGTTGCAGATATTATAGCGCCAACCATCACACATATTTTTAACCTTTGTTTATCTACATCAGTATTTCCAGAAAGGATTCAGATTGTAAAAGTAACTGTTCTATTTAAAAAAGGTGATAAAAATGATATGGGCAATTATAGACCTGTGTCCGTACTCCCTGTCTTATTCAAAGCGCTAGAAAAAATTATCCACTGTAAGTTCACCAAATTTATAGACAAATACAACTCGCTCACGCCGTGTCAATATGGATTCCGAAAAAACAAGTCGACTGAACTAGTGCTTTTAGAACAAAAAGAATATATACTCTCCCAATTTGAGAACAGAGCTTTTGTAATAGGAATATTCATTGACTTCTCCAAGGCGTTTGACCTTGTAAATCATGAATTAATTCTAGAGAAGCTATGGTACTACGGAATTCGAGGGCAAGCTGCAGAATTAATAAAATCGTATTTATCTAATAGGAAACAAATGGTCAATATACATGACATGCACTCAGAAGTAAAACCAATTTTTTCTGGTGTCCCACAAGGAAGCATATTAGGGTCCCTACTTTTCAATATTTACCTAAACGATATCGTAAACATCAACCCAAACGCAAGATTTATAATATATGCAGATGATACGAGCATTTTTTTCCTCAGGAAGTAACATTCATGAACTAATACAATCATGCAATACAACGATGAGCACGCTAGAAAAATGGTCAAAATATAATCATATGCGTGTCAATAAAAAAAGACAAAAGTGGTAATCTTCAGGCCGAGAAATAAACTGGTTCCTTCGCATGATAGCATTATATATAACTCCAAAGAAATAGAAATAGTTGATCAGTTCAAGTGTCTCGGTGTTATATTTTCATCAAATATGTCATGGGCAGCCCACGTGAACCATGTTATTAAACAATTAGCCAGAATAACTGGCGCAATCGGTTCCATTAGATACATTCTTCCTAAGTCTATTAAAGGGCTCCTTTATAACTCTTTATTTTATTCTTACATTAATTACTGTCAGCTAGTGTGGGACACTGCATCATCGTCCTGTCTCCATAAAATATACATTTTGCAAAAGAAGTTTCTTCGTCATATCTTTAATGCGAACTATGGGACACCCAGCAGAGAGCTATTTCTTGAGACTGGCATAATCAAAATCTTCCATTTATACCAATACAGGCTAAGCGTTCGTTTTAAATAGAAACAAAACGTAATATAAATTACATCCGACATGTCTCCAAATTTGAAGGAAAGGAAACGAGTTACCTTTTTTAGGCAACCCGAAAGCTGGTTGGTGCCAACAGCACGCATAAATACCGGGACAGAGCGCCTCCAACATACACTTCCTTCCCTTCTAACCGCGTACACATCTGCAAACATTGACCTGGTTACCTGTACCAATAAAAAACTTCGTTCTATGTATAAGGAGGTACCCCAACATATATTCTAGGTTTCGTAAAATTCAAATACGGTGTCGCTCCTTCCCCTGTATCTGTATTTTTATTTGTGCTCTTATTTGATACATGATCATCTTCGGAATGTGTTATTATTGTTATTACAATTAATATTATTATTACTTTAGGGAAGCAATTGATGCTGTATGTAGAAAGTGTAGAGATAACACTCTGTCTGCTTATTTTCTTGTCTGCTTTGATGTGCAGTGTTTTTGTTGTTTTTTGTTTTTCCTGTGTGGCTTTTTTTTTGGTAACATGAAGCTCTGTGTATGCGACGGTTTTTGCTTTCAACTGCCTTTGCAACTGCCTTCTCTGTTGCCTCGTATTTAGGGGCTCTGGCTCTGTCAAGCTGTCTATTACAGCTTTTTCTGCAGCTCCCCTGTCCATGTATTTCATGAGGCAGAAATAAACATTATTATTATAAGGCCTCAGACTCTAGCACTGATAGGGGACAACAGCCAAAGGCAGTTAGCACATCTAGTGCTCTGTCGCTGGATGAAAATCTCATCTTCGAATGCATAAAGCGCTTAAAACCGCCCTAATCATGTGGCCCAGATGGCTTCCCCTCCGCCATACTAAAAGCTCATGGCAGTATATTTGTCCCAGTACTGACTACGATATTTAATAACTCTCTAAACACATCAACATTATCTAGCACGTGGAAATCTGCTCCTGTTTTTCCAGTATTTAGGTTGGGCTCTAAAGCAGATGTTTCTAATTATCTGCCGATTGCTTTACTATGTGCCACATCAAAGATTGTTGAGCTGGCGGCGCAGAACATATCGTCTTTTGGTGTGAAAAAAAAATGCGGGCAGTTTGCACTAAGTCGCGCGAAGCTTGTCACAGTGAAGCAGGGATCGCTCGCCACTCGTACGTCGACCGACACGTCTAGCTTCGAGATGCGCGGCTTCCTCCTCGGGAGTACGCAGCCAGGCTATGCATTATGGCGCGGAGGTCACGCGCGCTGTCTCGGTTCGTGGGCGTGGCTTAGCTACTGTGCATGCCCTGCTTGGCCAGGTAGTGCGGTATCTGGTCGCTAGACGACGCATTGCCTGCTTCCTCTTCCTTCCTGTCTTTTTTCCTCTCTTTACTTCTTCCTTTCTTTTTCGTTGATGTTCTTTCTCTCTTTCTTTTCTTTCTGCATTTCTTTCTGTCTACTGCTCTCTTTCTCATTCTTTCTGTGCTACGCTTTACTCTCTCCCCTCCTTCTTTCCATCCTCCTTTCGCTCCTCCTCATGCTCACTTCCCTTTACGACCCTCTTGCTACACTATACTATACAAGGCTATGCTGTGCTCTGCTAGCGTGCCTGGATAGCCGAGTGGTTAGGACGCACCCCCCTAAGATCGAGTGTACGTGGGTTCGAACGCCGCCTCAGGATGAAATAATTTCGACAAAAATTTTTCTCTTTCTGTATATATTTCTTTCGGTCTCTCCGTTTGTTTGTTCGTTTGTTTGTTTCTTCCGTTCTTTCTTTCTCTCTCTCTTTCTCAGTACCCGTTCTCAGGTAGCCGTCCAGTGGCACATACCCGTTAAGATGATGATAGTTTTCTGCGATCGACTCACAAGGAACGATTCTCTAGACAGCTTCGCTTTTAAAACTCATTCATACCTAATCAACATGGGTTTCTCGCTGGCCGCTGAACTACCACAAATCTTGCTAGTTTCATGACCGAGACCTCCGCACCTATTTTTCAGAGAGGACAGGTTGACGTAGTCTACTGTGACCTGAGCAAGGCTTTGGACGTAGTCAGCCACTCGCTGGTTATGGTTAAACTTGTACACTTTGATGTTTATTCGTGGGTTGTGAATCTCCTGCACAGTTATCTGCTTAATAAATCATGTTAAGCTGCCGTAAATGGCCAAATGCCTTCTTTGTACAAAGTGACTAGTGGGGTTCCTCAAGGGTAGGTATTAGGTCCTCTACTATTTTTAATTTACGTTAATGATGTTCCTTTTGTCATTCGTAATTCTTCTTTCCTCTTGTAGGCCAATGAAATCAAGATATTTAAGGAAATTCATTCAGTTAACAACTGTCGCTTGCTGCAGTCAGATTTGACGTTTTTTCGATTAGTGCATCAAGAATCTTTCTTTGAATACCTTAGAGACTAAATTCATGAGTTTCACTCGCAAAATATCTAGAATGTGATTTCCATACTTTGTCTATTTCGTGTCGTTACGTAAGTTTTATGGGGTCAGCGACCTTGGCGTTCTTTTTGATAGCATGTTAGAATTTTCTGCTCCCACTAAGCGTGCTGCTTTTCTCAGCTGTGCTTGCAGAATATCTCGACAATTCAGTTCTCCTATAGGCTTCCACGAATTGTACACCGCAATATGTCTTCCCCAGCTTCAGTGTATGTCTGTGATCTGGAATGGCATAGCTCAATCATCCGTAACACCATTGAACGAGTCCGGAAAAAAACATGGCTGATCCCTCCGTCATAGGAATTGGTATAGCACGATAGTGAAACGTGTCTTCACAGAAGTTGCGCTTATTGTATAGTGATATATGATAGCGTGTACAATAGCTATCCGTGCTTGGCAGCTATAGCACCCTTTGACATGGATGCACTCACGTTGACACCTAGTGGCACATCTCCATCGCGACGACTAACGTCCGTGATCATCATTTAACCGTTGTGGTAGCTGAAGTTGTTAAGATATAGCTGGACACTGCGTATCGTGAATTCTGCGCAAAGATGACATCAACAAGCACACAATAAACATTGATACTCAATATGCACTTCTTCAAAGCGTCCTTAATTAAGAATAGAAACGGCATGGTGTGCGCTCCCAAGTACTAGGGTAACCTACGCCTGTGCTCATGCATACACTACCACACTGCGCTTCAGCAACACAGAAGGCAGAGCTTCGTAGCATGAGCCGCGAACTCGAGCACGTGTTCCACGTCCCGCTTGCCTTTGCCTCGCTCCACCAAGGCAGGGCATCGCCCGTCGACATCGCTGCCTTTCTGCAGTGCTTACTGCAGCAGTTTTATTAGTCGTTGCTATCGCAATAGAAGCAGTCGGCGGCGGATAGACACTGTTGGCGCATCTGGAAGCTGCACTGCTCCGACAACGAACCGTCACACGCTAACACGAAGCGAAATGGAACGAACGTAACTGCGTCCATGACAAATTGAGCGACCACTGTTTTTCGCTGGTATCTAGACGCTTTAATCATGGCCTCGAAGAGTGTGCGCCGGCAGGTTTCCTGTCGGCGCGCAATCTCGGAAGCCACACTTTAACTGCGTCGTCGCCGAATCGCTCTCTATCGGCACTAGTAAGTGTCATTACGCATTACTTCGCTTGACCGCTCACAGACAGTGGCACCGCCGCGCCCCACCTGGCCCCGCCAAAAGAGAGCACCGTGCGAGAGAGAATGTGTAAGGGATACAAGGCGCCTTGGTGGAGAGCTGCGCATCTGCTCCGTGCGGTATCGCTTGCCAGCGAGTTGTAATGACGTACCATTTGACATGCTTCTTCTCATTGAAATGCATAGCCTGTGGAAGGCGCGCATGTTGCAGAGAAACGCAGAGCCGATAATTACCTCAACAGCCCGCTTCATTAGGATGGCCACTCAGCTAAGAGATTTATTCGCAACCTTCACAGATGGTAGCGACGCCATGCGGCAGCCGTCGAAACTGTCCTTCAGGGGATGCCCACGCAGCCAGCCCATTCCCGCGTTCAGTCGGCACCACTTCGGCGGTTCGCTGGTGCTTTATTTTTAGTCGCTGGCGAGTTTAACGACGGCTTTTCTGAACACTGTAGTGCACTATTGAAGTCGGACAGGTACTGCGAGTCGTAGTGGCAATTATTTCCTTTATTGTTTCCTCAGTATGGGCAAGAGGTACAAGAATCACAAAATTTGCTGCATGCCGCAGTGCACACGCCGTGCAGTCAAAGGCGAGGTTTCCTGCTTTGCACGAGCAGTGACCCTGCAAGAGAACAAAAAACATTTGTACTCGCGGCATTTATTTCTGTAGTAGTGAAGAAGCACTTAAGCTGCGTGGGGGATTACTCCATCAAATTTTTTGTCATCAAAATACTTCTTTTGTAGGCTGTCGTTTTTTACTTATATTCTGCACTGATCACATATCATCATTTGTTTATTGACTGGTTTTTATTTCCGTTGCCCACACGCCAATCAATGTGTGGGGCTGCGGATTAGTGCAGCAGCCTACTGGAGATTTCTTTTCTGTTGTCCTCTATCTGTGAACATATAAATGATGGAAATAAGATTTTGATTTGAAATTAGTGTTTCTGCGGTGATGAAATCAGCTTCCAAGCATGTCTCATCTGCTGTGCTACTCCATAAATCCCGCTTCAGCAGTCAAATACAACGAAGTGCCTTTTGTTTACAAGCGCATAAAAGCAGCGTAGTTTCTGCCGTGCAAAGCAATAATAGGGTTCTAACAGCGACGTCGCGACTGTAGGTACACGGTCGTTCACTCTTAGCTAGATCGTGCGAGCGGATGGCTGGGCTCTTCAGAGCGCCATTGCTTCCGTCGTAGCCGTGCATCGAAGCGAAAATAGGACAAGAAACAGTAGCTTCAGGTTGCTCTACACCTGTCCTACTTTTGCTTCCGTGCAAGGCGCCTCGGACGAACTGATCCTCTAGAGCGCAGCCATCCGCTGGCATGATCTGAGAGTGAACGACCGTGTGCATATACTTCATACCACACGCATCAGCAGCAAGCGCTTCGTTCGCGGGCAGCGTTCGGGCCCGGGGAGCAACAGGTGTTTCTGTACTATCTATCAGCGGAAAAAAAAAATTACACTTCCATAAGTGCGGTCACACACGCAAAGTCGCCGAGAATACCCCATCGAAGAAAGGGACACGAGGAAAGCAAACAAGCCAGTACAGTACGTGGACTTACCTTTATCGTTTGGTCGTGCCTGAATAGACCTTTTTCAAGCAATCCCAGAACCCCCCGCGGGCGCGCGAAGCACTATGGGAAAAGTGTGTACAGCGAACCCGCCGGCTGTTCCGTCGCTCGCTGCTCGTTGGCGCCGTGGGAGCACCAAACGAAAAAAAAAAAAAAACGCGTCGCCGCCGGTTGACTATTATTAATCCTAAATACTACACATGTCTGAACGCACCTGCATGTATCTCTACGCATGAAATGCGAAAGGAATGATGCAGTCACTGTAGGTATTACCGAGCGGATGTATACCGGATGTAGCGGTTAAGCGGCACGCGAGTTATCACGTGCCGATACATGCAGTCAAAACGTGCTTTCCTGAGCCATGTGAGCTGGAACACCAAATTCGTATTTATTCAATGGTTACTTGTTCACAAGCCGCTATGGCATTTAATGCCACAGCGGCTCGTGATCGGGTTTAACCAAACTGTAGAGAGGTGTTACAGTGTTCAGGTATACAGATGATTATTTGATTTTAATTGACAAGTCACGCGCTGTACAAAGAAGTGAGCACATTCTAAACGTGTTTAAAGAAAAAGGGATGGAACTAAAATTCACTTGCGAGATGCCTTGCTCTGATAATTTGCAGTTTCTTGATACATGATTTTAAGTTTCACTGCGGAGCATGTTTGCGGGCAGTATAGCCCGCGTTCAGCGAAATCGGTGTTTAATTTCGCGTCGGCGCATTCGAATATTGTTAAACGAGGAATTTTGATGTCATGATTACGCACGGCATTGGAAAAAAAACTTGCGCACATAAGATGAGCAGTAGTTTCCAGCTGCAAAGTGATCAAAGAGGCGGGATATCCTGCGTATCGTTCTATCGGTTTGCGAAAATCTGTTCGCATGGTAAAGAAAGATTAACACGGACGTCCTCCATCCGTAAATAATGAAGAAACCAGAAATATTTCAGTTCTTCCACATATGTATAAGAAGTCGCATGGCCTGAAGAACGTAGCAAAGCGATGTGGGGGTGAAGGTTGTGTTTGCGCCCCAAATAAGCTTAGTCGCATTAAGGTCGCAGGGGTCTGCGGTGGGCAAAGAAAAATGCGGCCAGAGGCATGCCAATTGTTTTGTAAATTGTGTACGAGTTAACCGCAAATTTCTCTTTCTTGTGTCCACATGTACATCGGCCAGACTGGTCGATGTATTAATACGCGCCTCAGCGAGCATCGAAATTCATTGAATAGAGACGTCTCATTTCGCGTCGCTATGTCAGTCATGAAAATGTAATCCCATCTTCGAAAGCACAGTAATTTTGTACCATCAACCTAATCAGACAACGGGAAGAATTTCGGAGGCATATCATGTCACAAATAACGCCACACTTTGTGTCAGTCAACCTTCTCAGTCGTTACAAGACAAGGAATTCAGCTTTATTAATCGACTGTAAGCACGCGCCTTGGTTGTTTGACTTTCTGTGCCTCTTTATGACACGCGCGACGCGCTCCCATTTTTGTATATACGCTTTTTTTTTCACTCGTGCAATAAACTTTCAGTTGTGTGTGAGCGCTCCGGTTTGTGCATTTCCTTCCTTGTACTCCTCCTTTCTTTTTTCGCTCTAAGTATTATTCCAACCTCTAGTTATAGCACCAACGAAGCTTAGTAAGCACTTGTCGTTCTTTACATATATGGTGCGAGCGACGCAATGAATGTATCTCATTTCCCTAAATGCCGACTACACTTTCTAGTGTACTCTTTAAATATCAGAACCACATAATGTACTCGTCGACAGTGTCGATGAACGTTGATTCCAAATGAATCCGCGAATCATAGACCGCTCCTGCACTTCATAGGCAACCGAGTTGTATTTTTTTTATTTATGCCGTAAGGCGCACTGCGCCCCCCCCCCAAAAAAAAAATAATGAAAAGTGACGCTTCTGAGCCGCTCAACTAGTCGAACAGTGGGACAGAGGGAAATCGTCGAGAGGCTGTCGCAGCTAAATACTGAAGTTCGTGATTGAATTGCGCAGTAAACATGTTGCACCTTGCCAAATTCACTGCATCTAATACCCTTGTCACACGGGTAGTCTAACCACAGTTAAGCACGACGGCCGTTAAGTCTAACGGCTGTTGTACCTTGTCACACGACAACCCTAACCGCAGTTAATCCGCTAACGGCCGTTTTCGTGAACGGAGGTAGGCAACCTCTGTTAGCGCCGTAAACTGACAACATGGCTGCCTCCATGTCGGACGCGAGCAGCTCGGCTTCCAGCGAAATATCAAGCGTGTCAACTGGACCGTTGCGACGATGGAGGTGTTGATACGCATTTGGGAAGATAAATTACCGGCTTTGAGGTACCAGTTTGTCCGTGCTGCAAAAATATCGTGTGCATTTCACGAGATTGATACATAGCAGCGTTCGTTCATTGAACAGGGCTTCGCGCTATTTGATAGACGCGCATCAAAACACGCTGCTGCCGCGTCTGTAATCGAGCGTGAAGCCCTGTACAAGGCGGTGTAATAGCGGTGTTGCACGAACGCAGCCATGTATGAACTAAAGAACGCTTGGAAGCGCTGTAAACGTGTGACAGCGCCTCTGTCTGGTTTACGGTAACTGTGGTTACGTCCGTTAACTGCAGTTGGGGATAACAGCGGTTAAGCTTACCCGTGTGACAAGGGTATAAGAAGTCCTGGCGCGGCGCAAGCGGAAAGCTACAGCGCGAGGCCCGCGCGCTCATCGAGGCGGCTGCTGCGGCGTACACTCCTTTCCCATGACCGCTAGCGCGCCCGTTGGTGGAGCTCGTGTGCTTGAAAAAGGTCTATTCGAACCACAGCTCGTGTGGGCATTTCCGCAGTTGGAAAGACTGCAGGCATAATCCTTGTACGACAAAGCTGTGCATTCCTTCACACCACAGCAAATGATATGCCAGGCGTTCAAAACATCTCCTCCTTCAAAAGTACACCGCACACGCGTTTCTCAACCCCCAATGTGCGATGTAATACATCCGAGAGTCAATGACCTTCTAAAAAAAGCCGTGACAACACGACCGCTGTAGCCGAAAGACTACGCGGTTCGAAGTGACAGACACACTCTCAGGTGGCGTCGGAACAGTCCCCTAAACGACAGCCATATTGGATTTCCGCTAGCGCCCTCTCTAGGCCGTGAAAGTTGCGAATACGAGCAAATCGACAGTCAGCCAGAGTGGTATACAGCGTTGGTGAGGTGCTTATCTTTACCGCTGTCCTAGCATATAATTGGAAAAGGCCGTTGCTATAGGCTTCCCAAGCAACGCTTAGCGGCGCTGCTGCTCTTGACAGGCAGCGCCATCTCTGGCAGAAAAACAGAAACTGGGGTGTTCGCAGCGCGCGTTTTCCCTTCTCTCCACCGCGTTGCTGCTCGCTTCTGTGCATGTGCAGAGCTCTCGCGGTGCACTTTCGGCGCCTCGCAATGTACCGCTTGCAGTGCGGCTTCAAAAGGATCTTCAAGCTTGACTGGCACTTCCGAAAAGCGAACTTGATAAAATGAGAAAGGCTCGTTAATCACGTTAACGGTGAAGAGCAGACGATCGACGACAACCACGCCCGACTCAAAGCGAAATGCATTTCCCAAGTCGCGATTACACCGTGTAGGACGTATACCTCGAGGTAAGTCTCATTCTGTCATGTTAAAGATGAATAATGGTCCACATGCACTCCGAAATGAAGCCGTACACGCTATCGATGTTCTGCGGCGTGGACTACGAATCATATGATTGTTGATTTGATATGGCATGCTTACAGTAGCAGCCGTGTACTTTCGTGAACAAACGTTTGCGGCGTGCGAAAAAAAGATTATACGGCCATGGCACTGCTTCCTGAGAAGGTTAGAGTCAAGTCCTCCGTGCCGCTGGAGAATCACCCGCCGAATAAGACGCGAGGCAGCTAGCTGAGCTTCAACCACTGTGAAGCAAGATGAACTCCTCGCCTCGTTTTTTCGGCTCTCGCGTCATGCTTGCAGTCTCTTTTTATGATATCGACTTGACAGGCGTATAAAACCTGTTGCGTGAACGCGGCTAGAAAATCGCACAGTCAGAAGGTGGTTACTTCAAGGTGCAATTGCAAAGCATGTATTAAGTGCCAGTTATATTTAGCGGCTTAAATATATATCACCTCAATAAAGTGACAAAAACAAAGCAAACCTGCAGAACGATGTCAAAGCTTGCTGAAAATGCACAGACGTCCGTTCCGGCGTGATAAAGCAGCCTTCCCGACGCGTGAAATGCAAGCGCCGAACTTCTGACAATGTGCGGAGTTCAGTTGAATTCAACCAACCGCGCAACGCTAACGGTATAACGCGAATGTGAACGTTAAACAACGACGGGTAGGTCTCACGAGAGCGGGGAATCAAAACACAAAGTTGCTTCACCTACAACCGTAACTGGACTTTAACAATGCGAGAAGACAGCGAGTAATCATTACTGTAGTCGCTGCGTGCATGCGCCCCATTACTTACCGATTCAGGTAGTCGGAACGAACGAAAGCGATGAACTCAAGACAGCCAAAATAGAAGGCGAGACAGCGCTGTCAGCTATCCACGCTTGCCGCCTTTATTTCTCGTGCGACACGCCAGGGAACCGATACAGTTTACCACGTGAATCGTGTGCCTTGTCTGCACTGTTGTGGCTGGCCACTAAACCGCAATACTTCGGACCACGCTTGCGCTTCCGCGGGGTCGCTTCTGCCATCGTGGAAATGCGCAGCTTCGCACAGTAAGCCTCTCGGTTCAACGTACCCAGCTGACGGCCTCCCAGTTACCCGCGCCGAGAGAAGAACGCGTGCGCATGCGCGCTACCGCTACCGTGAAAGGGGCTGAGTCGGCCGCGCGAAGGTTCAGAGCTTTCCGACAGAGCCGCAGCGCGGCTGGCGCGGCGCTGTCGTCGCGCCGCAAACTTGAGGTCTCTTCGATTTGGCTTGCACTGCCTGCACTAGTTCTGGAAAGTGCCGTGGCGGTGCGAAGCGGTGCTGGGCCGGTTCAGCAAGTGCAGGTGCAGCCGCGACACTGGCGACACTACCACGCGGCGGCTACCACCAAAACGAAGATGCAAGAGCAGGCCGTGTTGGTCGAACAGCTAGCCGACGCGGCGTGTATCGGTGTTGTTTACCAAAACACTGCCGCGGCGGCACTCTTCGTAGCTGCCGTATGGAACTGCTCGACTCTGCAGCGAGGACGATTCGGACAATGGCGATCCTCACAGCGACTCCGAGGAGGAGTTTGACTAGTGACCATAGTTTGACGGTGTATGTGTTTTGTCGCCTGCATGTTGGTACGTGAAGACGTAACTCCTGTTCCCGGGTACGAGAACGTCGTCGGCAGGTTCCATGAGTGTAATTTCAAGAGATTGTTCAGACTATCTAGAGGCGTTTTACTGGTTCAGCGGAAAATTGCGCTGGTTTCGGCCTTCTATGAAAGCACGTGCGAGGCCATACAATAAAAAACGAAAGTATCTGAGGTCCTTTGACCGACGCTAAGACGACTTGACGCGAATGTTCAGTTATCTTGGAAAGTGTATGCTCGCAAATTTGTGTTCAAAGGGTTTTACTGGCGTCGCCACTTCACGCTAGACTATAGGGAACGAATGTGACAATTCTTGTAAACCATTAAGACACATGTATACGCACGCTCACCTGATGAATACATTTTTAAACTCAAAAGTATTTCTAGAAGACTTCCTATCACATCAGCTTCACGATTTCGCAAAGGCGAACTGAGAGAGCAGCATCGCGAATCGCGCCACATCTTTATTACTTTTTTTTTATCATTCATATTGCCGTCATGTACGGTGAATTTTTCTGCTCACGAGACATGTAAAAGGTTCGCCTTAATAGCTGCCGAAAAGACGGCTAAAATTACCCGTCAGAGTCAGCAGTTTAACTTGCTTTTGCACGCCCTAAACAACAACACGCAGCGTCGTCTGCTCCAAGCTTGGGAGGAGGAAGGGGCGCACGCCATGCTTGCTGCACTTCTTTGCACCTCCTTTTGAGCGAGTGCAGGCCGGCAGAGAACTCGTGCAGAACTACGCTTGCACCTTGACAAAACGAGGGAACCGGTGCAGCGGGCGCGCGCGGCACCAGCAAAACGAGGACGACGGTGCTGCACCCGCTGAACTGGTTCCGCCGGTGCAGCCAAATCGAAGAGACCTTTGAGCTTGGGTTCCCTATTGGCCTCGAGGCCCACCACTGGAAACGCCGGCGCCACCGTCGGCGTGACGTGCTTGGCAGGATCACGTGGTCTCAGCGGCCGCGTCGGCTGCTTGTGGCGCACTGCCGCGTGCTTTGAAAACGAGTTGCAAGTCCCACATGCGCTGCGGTCTGTTCAAATTCGGAAGTTTTCTCTCATTTTCTATTCAATTGAAACCATTGTAATAGAGTGGCTGCCTCCGAAGGCGACGAACATGGGGCTCTACCGCTCGCTGCCGCAGTGCCGCGCTTACGCAAAGGAGCCCATGGTGTCAGCCTGCACTGGTAACCGCGGGACAAGAAACAGCGTGAAGCATGGGTTGTAAAGCTAAGAACCGGCAAGTATAGCCATCCGCTACAAGTCCTGTGTGCAACAAGCACTTCCGCGACGAAGACTTTTGTTACTGCGTCGGGCCTGCGATGTTCGGTGAGTAGCAGACAGCGCGCACTCAGACGATGGCTCGCGCGCGCTTCCCGCCGGCAAATGATGCTTATCTGCCACAGGATGGTAAAAGCGCTACCTTTTACCACGTGCGATGCCATCTCAGAACCCTCCAATGCGACCTCTTGATCGTCGGCCTCGTGCTCAGCGTCCACAAAATCGGCTGCAGATACGCAAGTCATTGTTTAGATACGCTGAATTAAAAAACGCACAGGGTCCCTTATGCATTCGTTAAAGATGACCAGAAGGCGAAAGCCATTTTCTTGTCAGTCGATGTACTGATTCTCCCGCGCCCCCCTCCAAAAGCGTTCTGCACCTAACGCGGTTTTGCACGGCCTCCGCGACCGATCACGGAGGCAATGCAAAGCGACCATGACGTGTGAATACGTCATCGTGTGACGTCACATTATGTGACGTCATAATGACGCTACATATTTTGGCGATCTGTGACGTCATATGGTGACACCATCACGTGACAATTATTTTTTGCATCACTCGTGTTGACGCCGCCGACGCGGGACGCCGACGGGCAACCTTCCCATTTGATGAGGCATGCATTGCTTCATAAGCTACATAAATTTTGCATTACCTCCGTGATCCGCCCACCGGCCAACCCCATGTATTTTCTTGGAGCCTCATTTATTTACGTGGGAAAGATGCCACCCTGTTGGCGTTAGACACGACACTGCTGCCAAAATTGCTGGGGTACAAGCCAAATAATTACTATCCTGTTTTGCGGCTGCTGGTTGCTGCAATGCCTTCTATTTTATTCATCGCTATTTCAAGTTCATGTGGGTCCTAGTTCACAGCCGACGTTTGCAGAACAAGTTCGGCAAACGTTACTGTATTTTCTTTCTTTTCCTAGGCGTCGCATGCTACTACATGCTCGGTCTCGTAGACTGGTTCTCCTTCCACCAGCAATCTCGAAGTAGTGAAGCTTTGGTCTATGAATTTGTTGGTGACAGAAAGCGGCAAGTTCCCTGGAATGCAAACGGAACGATAATTAAGGAGCATTAAAAAAACGCGTCGCATTTGCTCACGTTTTGTGTGAGCACCAAACGAAACGAATGCGCTGAATAAAGAAACAGAAGCAGCGGCATTTGCCCACTGAGAAGACCGATCAATACGCAGTGCGAGACAACTTGTCAAATGACATTGAAACGTATCCGAATTTAGACCGAAAAAAAAAAAAAAACACTGAATCGTCGGGACGGCAGATCACAAAGTTGCCATGCACACCGAAGCCGCAGTTTTAAGGAAATTGTTTTTGAACTGCTCTGATAGCGTCCGCGCAACAGTAGTTGTTTGTTTACTCACATCATATTTTGCGGCCTAAAGTTCACAGCGCGGTGTCAAAACGCGCTCGTAGCAAAAGCGAAACCATCAGTACGGACATACATGCAGACGCTCATACATGCAGAGGCACCGTCAGTCGTCGCGAACCCGTGCGATCACTGGCTTGAGGCTTCTTTCTGTTATGCTCCGTTTGGTTATACAGGCAGTCTACTCTAACGAGATATTTCACACAGTTTGCACTCAGCGAGTGACTACTTTTCACGCAAGAAGCCGGTTCAGGGGTCTCCAACGCGGTGACAGCGTGAAGCGGGTGCTCGGTTTTCTGCACAGAGACAGCGACTGTAGACTATCTTGTGCTTTCAGTTCGTCAAAAATGATTATTTTGACAGTAAAGAACACAGTTCATTTCGAAAGTACTTACAGAAATGCCCTGGAGGGCTTCCGCGAGGTGTTTTTGTAGAGCGCCGACAGCAAAACCTATGGGGAGCGTGCAGGCGGTATCCTGCCTAGCACGCAATTGAGGCGCGTCCGATAGAGGGCGACTCCGTAACTCCTCGAGGCCAATAGCGTTACTTGTTGTATTCGCTGTAGAGATGATTGCAAATTCTATAGTGCCGTCTGTTAGTCATTGTGTCGCGATAAGAGCATAATCAATATATTAGTTCTGTGTCTGTATTGAATTGCGTTCAAGTGCCATGGCTATGTTGAATAAATACCATGACAGAAAGAAAAAAAAGAGCCTCGGTAGCTTATTCGGTAGAGTGCCGGGTGCTTGTAGTCGCGGACCGACAGGTCATCGGTTCGATTCCCGGCGACCGAACTTTTCCTTATAATTTTCTTTCTTTCTCATCCGTTAATTTCTATTTTATCAGTGTCATATCCGTGACGGAAATACGTCATTGAAGTCTTGATAGACCCCGGCATAAAACATTTTCGTGTTAAAATTCCTAAGCATATACAACCATCGCTTCGCTGATAGTTGCTAATAATGAACGTAACAATTTTGACGCAGTAGTTTCAGAAACTCTAACCATGTTTACGACGGAGTTATCTCCCCTAATGCTGCCGCATGAAGTAGCTAAGGAGAACTTCATAAGATTTTCAGACCTCGGGCTGTATTTTTCGCCGGCAGGAGTGTGCTGGAGCTATGAACCGCGAGGAAATAAACCGGTCCTTCCGTTCACATCCGCTCACTCAAAATTGGTAAAGCGAGCTGTGATAAATTCCTGTTTTCAAAATGCAATGATGAAGTCGTGTCACCACAAGCTTGACGCAAGCTTGTGGGCCCAGGCTAAACGTTTAACAGATTCTGGTTATCCCACGCGCCTGTTGACTGCCGTTGCCGAAAATGTGAGCAGGAAGGGAAGGGCAAACGCCGGGGAGCAGGCAGCCGCTACTAAGGCAGCCAAGGTTGCTGTAGTACCCTACATGCATGCAATTTCACATAATTTGCGAAGGATAGCGAGGAAGGCCGGTGCGGACGTGGTTTTTTCTGCTCCCGAACGATTACGAGGGATGTGCAGAAAGGTAAATGCTGAGAGTATCGGGAAGCGGGATTGTGCGATCAAGCACCGGGAAAAGTTTGTCAATAGCAGTCCAGGAGTTGTGTATTGCATCCCTTTGACATGTGAACGCGTATACATAGGCCAGACTGGAAGGTGTGTGAACCGAAGATTTGGGAGCACCAGTACAATGTGGAAAAGCTGTATCTGGTCATTTAGGAATTCACTGTCAGAGGTGTGGTTGCGCCCCAATGTTTCCAAATACCCGTATTCTCGGTAGGGCCCGCGGCAGAACCACGCGAGAAATAATTGAAGCCTACGAAATCGACAAAAGGAAAGAAAAATGTGTGAGTGTGCCTTCTTTGGCTCTGTCAGCTAAAGAAAAAATGTATCTGGAATCTTCGCTTTGAACGTTGGCGGGTGCAGATTATGATTAGTGATGACACGTGCAGGCTTTGTGCTGTATCTTTACATGTTTTTCTCTCGGTTTTATCGATTTACTGTTATGGTATATAAGGCATGTGTGATCGCAAATAAAACCATTAGTTGCAAGTTAGCGCTGTGTGTGTGCGTCCCTCTTCTCTGTCCCTGTCGTGGTGCGCTACGCCGTACGAATTATGAATCCTAACCAACTAGCCCGGCAACGTGCCTTAGCTTCGCTAGAAATGACACCGGATCTCGTTCAAATACTGCTGGATTATTATCATTGCTCTCCCTTTTCTGCGATGAAAACGCTCTGATCTGTTATTTCTTTCCAAGCTAGTTGACAGTATCACATCCTGCCTTGTGCCTCTCAATTGCGTTATTTTTCGAATTCCGCGCAAGTTAAGCACATAGAATAGACGTTTCATGTACCCGCCTGCTTCTTCCAACACTCTAGCATTCACAGAATACAAAGCCTCTATAATGTTAATTTTCTTTATCTTGATCTTTTTCATAGTCCACAGTGATTGTTTTCATCCCAGCTTTGCACTGCCTCAACATAGTTTTGCACAATGTACACATTCTTCTCCTCGTCTTTCAGCCTGCATTCCGCATAGTTGTATATATGCAATATTATTTTTCATTCCCCTTGAATATTTACCGTGCTTTTTATTGTATTCTTCCCCTTTTGAGTTGATTTCTTTTTGTCTATGCGTGTTTGCGTTTTTTATTTGAATTTTTTTCTGAAGACTGTCTGCAGTGTGTTTATTTTTTATTGCGATAGCAATAAGACTGTCACGGGGTCGTGACGACGATGAAGGCAGCAGTCGGCGTGTTCAAGGTTAAACGCTTTATTTGGCCGAACTTGTGGCCGGGAAACGGAAAGTCAAACTACAGCAATACGCACTGTACGCTAGCGGTGAACCGAGCGTCGTCCGTCGAAAAACTGCTCATCGCTGGGGTGCGCCGTCCTTTATACATCACGCATCGAACTTTCCAGCTTTATCACTGGTGGTCGCGCAAGCTCTGGAATAATGTTGACTATTCGCGTCATGTGCGCAATCTTAACAAAATGATCCACTACAATCTGGAATGTTCCCAGACACTCTGGCGCGGCTTGCGCAAGGCAATAGTAACACGTGTAAGGGGTCGGTAACATAAAACACAGAAAGAAATGAGAGCGCGTGCTTTGCCCCCCTCTGAAATGGCATCGTCCCAATGCTTGTAACAGCACGTGGAAGGGGAAAAAAGGTTCATGCACAAAGAAAGTACAGCAAAGCAAGAAAGTACAAAAAGGAAAAAAAAAGAAGTTCTATAATAAAGCAAAAGGGGCAGTCATCAGGTTCGCTAACGCGCATAAAACTGCTTAAACATGGACTTACTCAGGTCGTGCGCGGCGCCATAGAGAGTTCGTAATGCCATCCGGGATAACCTCGTAGTCTAGGGCGCCGAGACGTCGGAGCGCCTTATATGGCCCGAAGTATCGTCGAAGAAGCTTCTCGCTAAGTCCCCGTCGACGTATCGGCGTCCAGACCCACACACGATCACCTGGTTGGTACTCCATGTGGGGTCGTCGAAGGTTATAGGAACGGCTGACGACCCTCTGCTGGTTCTTGGTGCGCAGGCGGCCGAGCTGTCGAGCTTCTTCGGCGCGTTGCAAATAAGTGGCAACGTCGAGATTGTCTTCGTCGGTGGTAGATGGCAGCGTTGCGTCCAGCATCGTTGCCAGGCTCCTTCCGTAGACCAACTTGTACGGCGATAGATGCGTCGTTTCTTGTACTGCTGTGTTGTATGCGAAGGTCACGTACGGAAGGACGGCATCCCACGTCGTGTGCTTGACGTGACGTCGACGTACATGGCCAGCATGTCGGCGATGGTCTTGTTTAGACGCTCGGTGAGGCCAATGGTCTGTGGGTGGTAGGCGGTGGTCTGGCGGTGGCTTCTCTGGCTGTACCTCAAGATCGCCTGAGTTAGGTCAGCAGTAAAGGCTGTACCTCTATCGGTGATAAGTACCTCTGGGGGGCCATGACGAAGGACGATGTTCTCAACGAAAAACTTGGCCACCTTGGCGGTACTGCCTTTGGGCAGTGCCCTTTTTTCGGCGTAGCGCGTGAGGTAGTCAGTAGCTACGACTATCCATTTATTTCCGGAAGCCGACGTTGGGAAAGACCCCACTAGGTCCATCCCGATTTGCTGGAATGGTCGGCGAGGAGGTTAGATTGGCTGAAGAACGCCTGCTGGTCTTCTCAGTAGTGTCTTGCGTCGCTGACAGTCTCGGCATGTTCTTACGTAGCGAGCGACGTCGGCGGCAAGGCGCGGCCAATAGCACCTTTCCTGTATTCTCGCGAGCGGGAGGGAAGCACCGAGATGTCCAGCCGTCGGATCGTCGTGTAGAGCCTGGAGGACTTCTGGTCGTAATGCTGAATGCACCACGAGAAGGTAGTTGGCTCCAAGTGGCGAGAAGTTCTTCTTCAGGAGAACGCCATTTCGCAAAAAAACGACGCCAGTCCTTCCTTGATACCTTCGGAACAACGGCGGTCCTGCCCTCGATGTATTCGACAAGGCCCCTGAGTTCTGGATCCGCTCGCTCTCGTTCGACGAAGTCGTCGGCACTTATGGTTCCCAAGAAAGTCATCCGTCTGGTCGTCCTGCGGCGGTGGGTCGACGGGGGCGCGGGACAGGCAGTCAGCGTAGGAGCGTTTTATTCCCGACTGGTAACCTACGGTTATTTCAAATTCTTGAAGTCTTAGGCTCCACCGAGCCAGGCGACCTGAAGGGTCCTTCAAGTTAGCTAGCCAACACAAGGCGTGATGGTCGCTCACAAACTTGAAGGGTCTGCCGTAAAGATAGGGGCTAAACTTTGATGTAGTCCAGATGATGGCAAGGTACTCATTTTCTGTTGTGGAATCGTCGCCTAGCAATAGCTGATAATCCTTTCCAGTCCGTCAGTCCTTTGCACAAGGACGGCGCCGAGTCGTACGCTGCTTGCGTCGGTGTGGATTTCCGTATCGGCGTATTCATCAAAATGCGCGAGTATCGGCGGCGTCTGCAGGCGTCCTTTCAGTTCTTGAAATGCCTCGACTTGCGCCGTTCTCAACTTGAATTCTGCGTCGGTCTTCGTCAGGTGAGTTAGTGGCTCGGCGATCCGTGAAAATTCATTTACGAAGCGTCTGTAATAGGCGCACAAGCCGAGAAATCGGCGTACGGCCTTCTTGTCGGTGGGCGTCGGGAAGGTAGTGATGGCAGCTGCTTTCCGCGGGTTTGGGCGAACACCATCTCTGTTGATAGCGTGACCTAAAAACAAGAGCTCCTCGTACGCGAAGCGGCACTTTTCAGGCTGCAAGGTGAGTCCGGAGGTCTTGATTGCTTGAAGTACAGCTTCAAGGCGCCAGAGATGCTCGTCGAAGGTTGAGGCAAACACAACGACGTCGTCCAAGTGCACGAGGCAAGTCTGCCACTTCAAGCCTGCCAGTACTGTATCCATAACGCGTTGGAAAGTCGCAGGCGCCGAGCCAAGACCGAAGGGCATGACCTTGAACTCGAAGAGGCCGTCAGATGTTATAAAGGCAGTCTTCTCTCGGTCTCTCTCGTCGACTTCGATTTGCCAGTAGCCAGTCTTGAGGTCCATCGACGAAAAGTACTGCGCGCTGTGGAGTCGATCCAGGACGTCGTCTATCCGTGGGAGAGGATACACGTCCTTCTTTGTGACTTTGTTCCGGCGACGACAATCGACGCAGAAGCGTAGGGTTCCATCCTTCTTTTTCACTAACCCCACGGGTGACGCCCATGGACTCTTGGACTTCTGGATGACGTCATCGCGTAGCATTTCGTCGACTTGTTCCTTAACGGCCTCCCGTTGTGGCGTCGAAGCCCGGTAGAGACTCTGACGGAGTGGTCGAGCATTTTCTTCCGTTATGATACAGTGTTTAGCAAGGGACGTTTGCCGGACCCGCATGACGACCAGAAACAGTTCTTGTATTCCTTCAGAAGGCATCGGAGCTGTTGCTGTAGGCAAGCGGGAAGGCTTGGGTTAACGTCGAAGGGTGGCTCAGGCATTGGGGTTGTCGTTGTAGCTTCCTCAGAATCTGAAAAGGTAAACGCATCACTGAGAGCCAAGATTTGTTCGATGTACGCAATCGTCGTGCCCCTGCTCAGGTGTCTGTATTCTTGGCTAATGTTCGTTACTATCACGCTTCCTTCTCCTTCATGCAGCCCAGCAATGCCTCTTGCGACGCAAATGTCACGGTCTAGCAGCAAACACTGATCGCTGTCGAGGACACCTTCGATGTATTCAGCCTTTACGGTGCCGACAGGAATTATGACGCTGGATACAGGAGGGATGGCGAAGTAGACATGGCGTAGCTTCTCGTCGCAGTCCCACTTGTAGAACGTGAAGACCCGGTCGTATGCCTCCAGCCATCATTCTGGATTCTCGCCTGGTGATCCGCGGAATGTCGGCGGCTCCCTCGGCTGATGCATGACGACCGTTGTAGGCGCCACAGTGGCAGTCATTGTTGCTGTTGTCTTCTTCGTTGTGATCGCGGTCTTGTCGGGTAGGGGTCCGTATTCTGCTTCAAGACCTTGCTGCCTGAGGCCGGCTCGCTGGTCAGGGTTGGTGTGGATGTTCCTTTGACGGCGTGGGCTTGGCTCTCGGCAGGAGGGGGTCGTTCGGTACGTGGACCGGGGAGCACTTTCACCAGATATCACGGGGTCGTGACGTCGACGAAAGCAGCAGTCGGCGTGTCCAAGGTTAAACTCTTTGTTTGGCCGAACTTGGGGCCGGGAAACGGAAAGTCAAACTACAGCAATACACACTGTAGGCTGATAGCGGCGGACCGAGCGTCGGCCGTCGAAAAACTGCTCATCGCTGGGACGCGCCGTCTTTTATACATCACGCATCCAACTTTCCAGCCTTATCACTGGTGGTTGACTATTCGTGTCATGTGCGCAATCTTAGCAAAATGATCTACTACAATCTGGAATGTTCCCAGACATTCTGGCGCGCCTTGCGCAAGGCTGTAGTAACGCGTGTAAGGGGGCGGTAACATAAAACACAGGTGCATCCAAATAGGTCGAGAAGCTTCGGGCGAAAAGCGGTTCGAAACCTATTGCCAACGACACCAGCAAGGGAAGTTATGTGTGCTGCGATTGAAGCGCGACTATGTTTGGAGGGAACAAACACTAATAGCGAAAAACTAAGTTTCATTCAAGGGTAAAGCAATATTAATGTTTTACAAATTACATTTATTTCCCGAACAATATTATGTATAGGTGCAATGCGCCAAGAATGTATGACAGTGTTTAATTATTACGAAAAATCTTTTTCTTAGCGCCCCCTGAAGAGAGGCGCACGTCATTGTTATTCAGTGCAGCCCTTGCGGTGCATGGAAAGGCGTGCTCGTAAGTTCGTCTGCGACGACGCGCCCCGTCACGTGTTCTAGTGTTTCGCACTTACATGCGTTCTGCGAATTATTGTGGTGAGATTTTGATTTTTGCTGTGCGCGAAGTTGCGAGGTGCGTTTCATCATTGGTGAACGTGTTGGTTGCGGTGTTCAACGGGCAACGGCACGGCGCGGCTAACATTTAACGCCGAACGCTTTTCTCAGTACTCGCGGAAACGATGTGTGTTCAAGGATGCAATAGCAACACGCGTACGCCTGGCGAGTCCTCTCTTCTAGTAGTGTGCTTGCTGGATTTTCATGGATCAGTATTCCTGCTACCCGATTTCCTTCGTGAATACGCGGTGCCTCCTATATTTCCTGTTATCGGTGAGCAGATCTCTAAGCTATCTGTCGCGTTACAATTCGCATGCCTTGATACGTTACACGTAAAGTTAATTTATCGGAACATAAGGCAAAACATAGTGCACGTAGTGTACGCACTTTTTGTACTTATTACGACATTTGCTGCTCATCGTGTAGCGTGTGATGAAGTCGCGTTATTGTGGCGAATGAATAAAACTGAAATATCATTATTTTGGCGTGACCAGGCGTAATTTATTCTCGTTAGAACTGAAACACACATGCAATGCGCTCTTTAAGTCCCCTGCGCATGTGCGAAGCAAATAAGCAACGCTGCAAGCATGAGAAGTACGCTGTTGCCTACTTTATTCATGCTGTGGAAGATGACAGTAACGAAGAATAAAAGCTCCAAGAATAAGGTTTCCTGGTAAAATCAAAGTGAATTAACGGCGGTACACATAAACACCGCTGTTTAGGCACGAGTCGATATTAGTTTAGCTAGCATTGGCTTCCAGCGCACTCGCCAAGGGCTTGCCGGCTCGCCGTAGCGCGAGTCCTTATCGATCAGGGGCCTAAGAAAACTATTTTGAGGTCAAATATAGCGCTAGTGCCAAGAAAATTACGTCATTTCTTACCGAATGTTGCGTCACATCCGCTTTATTTTTACAGCGAAAGCTGTTATGAGATCACAACAAGGGCCGTTTTTTTGGCGCCGTAGTTGTCCGCCGCCGCCGCCGCTGCCGGTGTCCGTAACCGCTATCGCTCGAAATAAAGAAATAAGAAAAAATTTCCATGATGGAACCAGGTCCGAACCTTGGCCTTCTGCGTGGGAGCCCGGTATCCTACCTCAGAGCCGTGCCGGTGCTTGAAACAGCTTTGCAAAAAGACTCTATACAGGCTTCATGTCGGGAAGGAACCACATTAAAATATGTAATGTAGCGTGGCAGAAGAGTAAATAACAACCAAGTGTTACACAACGCGAATTCTGTAACCAGGCGTCACACAATGAGAATTGCCGCAACGAGTGAGTTGTTGAATGCTTCCAACCCATTACAAAGGGCTCTGCCATAATTCTTGATCTTCTTTAGACACAACATCAACAAAGTGCGCATAATACCTTACAGGTGTTTAGCAGGTACCACGGTTCTGCGCAGAATGACGAAAAATTGCGTAGTGGCTGCTTCCTTACTTCACATAAATTATGGTTTATAGCGTAGTGGGTTCCTCGCAAGTGCACTTCTATTGTGTTGCCAAGGAAGCCGACATGGAGGAAAGAAAAAAATATAGGAGGGAGCGCGCCTAGCGTTCACAAGCCAACCTCCTGTGAAGCCGCGCCATCCTCCTTTGAAACCGCGCCAACCTCCTCTGAAGCCGCTGGCTCCTCGCGTTCGAGGCTCATTTCCCATGATGCTCCTGTTTCGTTTCCTTTTTTGGTGGGCTCATGAACAAAAAACAAAAATTGACGAGCGCGCGCGTCTAGCGTCCACAAGCCAACCTCCTCGGACGCCGCTCCCCCCTCTCACCGCTTGCCTATCACGTGAGGGTGCTCATTTCCCAGCGTGCCCCTGTTTCATTTCTTTTGGCTGGGCTTCAAAAATGTCACGTGACGCTCCCTCCTGGTTTTTTTTTCCTCCATGGAAGCCGATAAGGCTCCCATGATTCATTTCCTCAGGGTCTCAATAAAGTTAATTCCCTCTCTCTATCTGTTTCTCACGTTAGCGTATGTTATAAAGCGTGGTGGGAGAGTGAAATAACGACCGGGCGTCACACAATGCGAATTACGTAACTAGTGGGTCATTTAAAGCTTCCAACCCATTACAAAAGGCATTTGTAATGCCTTTTGTAATAATCTTCATCGTCATCAGCCGTCGCATCAAGAAACTGCTCATAATCGCTCACAGATGGTACCTCGCTTCTCCGCAGAATGACGAGTAATTCAAAAAAATTATGATTTGTGGCGTAGTGGGTACGTTGCTAGTGCAGTTATACTAGTAGCCACAAGAGCGTTTATATCTGGCTCTAGAAATGCCGCTCTTCGAGCTTTCGCTGTAACTGTGCTGCGCTTTTCGCGCAGGCCTGGCGTTTTTTTGTTCCGCCGGAAGTGTTCCCTCCTCACACATATGGCGCTAAGCCCCTTGAGCAGCTGATGAGCAGCATTTTCCGAACGTACGGGCTTCTATGGAAGCTTCGCTACCAGTTATATTTACCTTGAAGAAATGAGAGCGTGCGGCAGTATGGACACTTTCGGCTGGCTTTTGCCGTCGCCGTCACCGTTGCCGTCATGTCCCTATGTATTTGTATATGTGTATAAAAGCCACAGGAAAAATTCGGAAAGTGTGTTCCGAAGCGCGGATTCGAACGTGCTACCCTTCGCTCCCCCGCGCGGCGTTAAACATCTCGGCCACGGAGTGTACGTGGTTCAGCGTAGTACCGGCGAGCTATTTATATACACCATTTAGCGCTGGCGGTACGCGGAGCTCCGAAGCTCTTCAGCGTGTTCTCCTGACTACCAGCGAGGTGACGCGAAGGCACGAAGGGCGCGCTGTAAAGGTCGTCGCCCCACTCGTGGCGATGCGCGCGCCTGCTACCTCTATACTTCGCCCTACACGGCGTGGTCGCCCGTACGCGCGCGCTTATCTCGTGATGGGGGCGGTTTGTATGTCTTGTGCTTTCACAGCAAAGTTGAAGTTACAGAGCGCACGAAGGTCACTTTTCTCGCTGCAGCGGCCGCGTTTACGAAAGGAGCGCGCGGCGCAAACACAGAGAAGTAACAACTGTGACAGTTGTTAACGCCCGTTCTTTGTATACCAGTGCGTTTGTTTCGTGCTCCTTCTTAAAGCAGCGCGCTTTAATTGTCGAGTTGTGACAGTTTGTTCGCGCTCGGCTAGTGCGTCTTCTTTTCATGCGTTCTTTGCGCTTGAGCAGCGCGCTAGAAGTTTCGAGCTGCTTGGTGTTCTTCGCTTTGCATTCCAATTTGTTGCCATCACATTCATTATTTCGCCGTTGCGGCGAAGCTGTGACTTTTTTTTGCATTTTCTTGCACAAAGACCTTTCTGTTGTTCCTGGTCACGGTAAATAAATGATTGATTGATTGATTGATTGATTGATTGATTGATTGATTGATTGATTGATTGATTGATTGATTGATTGATTGATTGATTGATTGATTGATTGATTGATTGATTGATTGTTAGAACCAGGCACGTATTTAAACAGCAGTTTACGTCTTGGTACAAATACTTCGTCAATTTAAAACTTTGTTATCTGTGCCAGCACCCACCGCGGTAGTTCATGAGCTAAGCCGTGGCTCTACTAAGCGTAAGTACGCGGGTTTGATTCCCGGCCGCAGCAACCGCATCTTATTAGGAGTCAAAGGCAAAAACATCGGTGTACATATATTTAGGTGCTGCGTGGTAAAGAACCCCCACGTGGCCAAATAAATCCGGAGTCTGCTATGTACGGCGTACCTCAGTATAATAATGTGGGTTTGGCACATGAAAGCTCAGCATACATTTATATATATTAGGTACAGCTCAAGATATCTTAACTATGCGATACTTGATTCATGGTTCGTATTCAATGGCTCAGGTTTTTTATCTTGAATGTCCAAGAATGAGTTTAAAAACACACTAGTGGTGCGAACACTTGGCTGAAAACAACGGAGCTGGTGGCCTTCCCCCCTTTTTCTTTCCTCCTCACCCTCACTTACCTTTCCCACCCTTGCTATACTATACAAGATTATTCTATGCTCTACCCTCTGCCCTCCTGCTTTCCTTCCTCCTCACCCTCACATCCCCCCTCCGCACTGTCACTTCCCTTTCCCAACCCCTTGCTAGACTATGCCATACTATGCTAGGAGCTGCTTCGCACACGCCCGTTTTCTGTGGCGCATACCCGCCCAGTTTTAACGCGATAACGTTAAAGAGCTCGTTTTGCAGAAATTCTGATGCTGGTGTCGGCGTCGGAGTCTTTGGTTGTGAGCGAAAAATCAGCGTTGTTCGTGAGCGAAAATTCGAGGTAAATGCAAATAAAGAAATACAAAGAATTTCTCGGTTCGAGTGCGCCCCGGGACTCGAACCTGCGACCCTTGGCTCTATGGCGTGATGCGTTTGGCCGCTGGGCCACCACGAAAAAATGTTCTGGCGTACTAACGGAGAGCTATTTATATGAGTCATTTAGCGTTGGTGGTACGCACATCTCGTAGGTTCTTCGGTGGCTTGATTATCACCAGCGAGATGGCGTAAAGGGCCCACGGGGCGCCTTTTCAAACAGCATCACCCCGCCGTGCGGCCGTGTTTCGTCGTGCCGCATGCATGGATATTGTAGCCGGAGGGCGTCCGCACTTTGGCTTTCCTTGCGGCATGCTTTAGGTTTTCACCGAGAAGCGAAGTGAAGCTAGCGATTGGGAAGGCGATACGAACACGGTCCGATTACGCTATCGCGTTCTGCTCTTGAAGGGTCTTGAAGGGGTGAAGGGGCCAGTCAAGCTGTGAAATGCAGCTTTTTTCCCTTCGCACCAAACCACGTATACAGTGTATTTTCGTGTACTTGTCACGTGGTTGAATAAACTCAAACTCAAACTCAAAGCGACGCTCAAGCGTCCTCCAAGTTTGTGTGCGGACCCTCCCGGAGTTTTGCCAAGCTTAAACAGCTCCGCTCTTAGTAAATCTGCTGGCGTCCACTTGAATATCTGTGTGTCAACGTATGGATGATACAGTACAAAGAAAACATCATTTAAACAATCTCTCTAGCAGAGGCGTAGCCAGAAGTATGAGGGTGGGGGGCTCAATCTTGCCTAATGCATGTTCGCGCGCCTTTGTTCGTGTTCTTCTATGTATACGCATGAAAAACTGAACAGTTAAAATTTTTTCACAGGCTACGCCAGTGCTCTCTGGTCTGTTGCACTACATTCAAGAAAAAGGAACGAAAAAGGAATTGCACAATTGTTGAGCATTACCGAAGAAATGTTCAGGCGAATCCTTATGCGACGTGCTGCCTTTAATGTGACCGTGCGGCCCTCACATTCCCAATGTGGAGCGAACATGTTCATGATAAGCATGTTAGCACATGTTCGCTAGTGTCGTGACAAATGGGTATTACGAATGGCAAATAATCAAGCTAACAAATTGTACGCGAGTGGAATGGTTTGATACCGGCACATTTCATGGCCCTCTTTTTTTTTCTTTTTTCTAGCATAGTTCACCTATTGGGCGCGCAAGGTGTTCCACATCACAGTTTTGTTTTCATAGAAAGTCTTTTTTGCCAAGGCAAAAGGTGGGCTGCATAGCGGTGGAACGGACAAGCACCATCTCATTCGCAAAATTCCACAGATAGGCTCATCCACACCATTGCCTTTCGCACCGAATTTCCCCGCTTCATGCACAAAGTTTACCTAAAAATACTACAACTGGAAGACATGAATTGAGTCAAAGAGCAGGACTTCGTAATTTAGGCCTTACTACTCAATAAATGCAACCTAGTCACTAAGAGTCTCACTACATTACGACCAAGATGGAGTGACCGAGCTGGTTTATGCCGGCAATAGTATACGACTGTGCAACTGTGACTGAACGCTAAGTTGCTGCTTTCACTTCCCAATGCATTTTGCAGGTGCAACAATCAAATTTTCGTACTGGATTACAAGCTCTTCACCCCCGGAACACCCATCGTGGAAAATACGCTCTGGCTTTATGAACAAATTCCGTACGTTCCTGTGACATCAGTCGGAAGTTTTGGGGGTTGTGGCAGTGTTTTCACGTTTTAGTGCAATCCCTGAGGTCGCAGCAGAATCTGGGCCAAGAAGGGTGTTCTCTTTTGTATTTGTAGCGGAGTGAGAATTATTTGTTTCTGATTCTGAGGAAAAGGCAGCGCGAGGTTACACTAACTCCAGAAGGAACAGGAGGAGACAGACAGAGCGCAAACTCGTCACTAATTTAATTCCAAGAAGCGGTCTTAAGTAACGGCACTCGGGCGCAGCCACGGGCGCGTTCATGTTCGATCACGCGATCGCGCTGGCATGACTGGCCTTGTGTTTTATACCAACGAAGCCTCCGCACAGCTGCAGGCATGGGCGATGGTGCGGTTAGCGCCGTTGTTTCCGGTCTCCCATTGGACGGACTTAATCGACGGCACAACGCTTTGGCCAATGCCTCAACGAACATGTATTCCAGCCAATATTTGCCATTTTAACGTTTTACTTGCTCGCGCGGAGGGCTCTATGAATCGATCATCGTTCATGAGGGTATCTTCTTGGCGCTGATCTATTCAAGCTCACGAAGGCCTCTTGTGCGCCACTCAGGTCAGTTCGCTCCTAAATTACAGTTGTTTTTATGCCTAGTGCGGTGTAATTAAACATCAATCTGCTTGCAGTGGATGCGCAATCTTTTGCCCTTTGCTTGACGACCTCCAATGTGGGTGCTTGAGTACCGAGTGGCAAATTGTGTCCACTTGTGTGGTGACATCTGACTCGCTGGTATCTTAGTTCCCCACGTATGTTAAGACAGTTAAGGAAAGTGTTTGCCTCGTACTGGCGCATTATTATTTAGCGTAATTCACCAGTGCTACGGGAACGCAATAGTTTCGCGTAGTGAACTTCAGAGTTGCAGATTAAGCGGGATGTTTTAACTGCATGCCCTGTTGGGCTGTTGCTGCTTAATAAAACCCCAGCGATGTGGGCACTTTCGATCGCGCTCGAGCCCTATCGATCAGGTGCTGCTACACACTCACTTTCAATCACTATGGAGCTTCGATTCAAATCTAGTCGGTCGTGATCCGCGCGTCGTGATCGAACTGCACAATTGCAATCAGAAACCGACGTAAGCGGCTTCTGGTTCAGTGTGTTACAAGACGAAGTACAACAATAAATAAATGCCATCGATCCGTACTTATGAATGTTGAGTTACAAACAATTTTATGACGAGCTATGCGACATAAAAAACTGGGTCCTTAAAATCTATTGTCCCTCCAATTCAGTTGCGGTTGTTTGTACCGCAGTTTGTCCATTATTCATCAAATAATTATTCTGTCTTGAAGTGAGCTCTTGGAATAGCAACAGCGGCATGAAATTACCACAGAAGTAGGTACTTACAGCAATACATTTTAGTTCACTCAAGCAGAACAATGTGCCTCTCACAAAGGCATTGGGGCATGCGCATATAAGTCGCTATTAAAAAAAATAAATAGATTCAACGAAACCTCCGAATGAAGCAGAAGTCCCATTACCATAATTTCGCAGACTTTCGATACAAAGTTTTTACCCACAATGCCGTAGAACCTTTTTGGCCTCACTGTATGGCCTTGAAATGCCGCGCATCTCCACAAACATCTTCAACTCTGGCACCATTAAATCAATCTACGCAGCTCCTGCTTGATGAAATGGAGGTAATGTAGAGCTGCTCAAATTTCAACTGTGACTTTATCTATATTTTTGTAGAACGTACACAAGATCACAAGACATTAGCCAGCAACTTCGTGACCAGAGATACTGGGCAAGCTACAATGTTGCGTAAGTAAATTTTCCATTATTCGTCACACGCTCAATAAAGTACAAAAAAAGGTTTCAAATATACCCTCCAATCCCGCACAAAAGCAAAGCGTTTACGTAAAGTGACATTTCGGTGTTCTTCTCTAGGCGCAATACTATATGCTATACTGTTACCCATCTATATTTGCACGCGCATTTATAAACTTTATTTTGTTGCATTCGGGTTTCGGCAACGAAAACTGTTTGCAACGCTCGGCGCAGACCGCGCCGCAATGCTTGAGAAGCTTAGCGATAATTTGAGGTCATTCTGTTAAGATTACGCGCAGGACGCGAATAGGCTTCCAAAGCAACGTCGAGCGGCGCCACTGCTCTTATTGTAACCGGGAATATCCACGGCGCGTCTCCTTTCGCCATAACACTACCGCTCCCAATTTCGCGCCAGCGCAGAACTCTCGGATTGTATCTGTGTCGCGTCAGAATGCAACTATTGCTCACTAGTAGTGCTCCGGGCCAAATGGGGAGCGCATGCGCGCACGTGTACTTGCCGCCGCCGCTGCCAAATCCGGCGACAAACCGCCTCCGCCAGCAGCGTCTGTCCCCAGTAACGCGTATCTCGGCCGCGCGAGCGTCGCGCCCAATGTTGAGCTTGCGTTTCCTATAGTCAAGTTTAGTCTAGAGCTGATGCGAGCACCAGCGATAACGTTGGAACGTTCGATGATTGCTTTATAAAAGATGACTCGCTCCGCTGATCAGATTACTCGACGGCCGATGACCGTTCACGCCGCTATCAGTTTACAGTGTGAATCGCTTGCACGTTGTATTTTCACTTTCCGGGCACGAGTTCGCTGAAATTAAAAAGTCTAGTCTTGCACACGCCGACTGCTGCCTTTGCCAACGTCACAATCATGTGACACTATTCCACGCTGAACTCCGCTGCTCAAAGAAAAAAAAATAGCTCATGGTTGCCGATTCTCACAGCCGTTCGAAGCTTGCATATACGATAAACGAAAGAGAACATACTATCCTTAATATGGGAAACCAAAAGTCATGACGACGACCAGCATGTCCTTTACTACTAATGCATCCTATGTATAAAAATAAAAAGCCTTGTAAGACCGCATCTGCACGTAATCACGATGACCTGGCAAGAAAACACTGTGCATCTTTCAGCTACTTCCCGGACGTTTTCGTCATCAGTGATCAGCTCCCAAGAGTGGAACAGTACGGTGACTTCTACACATTCGACAACTGCCCACGTGCCAAGATCTTCAAGAGAGACCACGTGAAGGTGAACGACATGGACTCTATGTTGAAACTGATGAGGTAGGTGACAGCATCCGCTGAAGTGGCGCATGTGTAAGCGCGCAGCTGGCTGAGTGATGTCCGTTTAGTGAGTTCATTCATTAATGAGCCAATACGTCGAAAAACTAGCCGTTGGGCTGAGGCACGTCAGAATTGAGGAACTTAACGAGAACTTGAACACCTTAATTGTTTAATGATTCCTAATATGTACGGGCGTTCTTGCTTTATTTCTTCACGCTAAAATGCGGCTTGTATGCAAGGTGCAAGCTGACCTGAAATGGGGCAGCTATTCAGTTCTAGAGTCATTCAATATTAGTGCCGTACTACAAAAAAAAATTTTAAAAATGCCAGAAGCTATGGAAGGTACTCGTAAAGTATAAGACGATACTCTTTTGTGTAAACTATTGCATTTGTGAAAAACGAAACCTTATGTCTCAAAACTACGAAAACATCACTCCAAACACAAAGAGGCAGTGCCGCCACAAACCACTGTGTAAAATAATTTCACGACACCGTATACTTTGCAATCACTGCACCCCAGTAGAAACTGCGTAGCAGCCGCTTATATCTCGATAGTGCCCTGGCAGCACCAGCTGCGTTGAAATGGCTATTTGTCAAGCAGCTAATTCATCAGGCGGCTCATCCATCAAGCGGCAGCACCGTGCGTGTTGCGAGTGAAGCATCTTACTGCTGACGGGTGCCCTCACAACCTCCGGCTCCCCATGTGCGTCATATCCCCTGCGCACGCACCGATCAATCATGTGTGTGTCTCGCTATGCCGGGCATCGGCACAGCGAGACGCACACGGCGCTGTGCCGGGCATTTTTCTAGTGCCAACAATTCTTTTGTCAACGGCAGCACATGTTGGAAGGAAAAATAACACGGAGGGGGCGTCCCGTGGCAGTCATTCTGCCTCGTCATAAAATATATCGGAGAGAAGTACACGCCCATGCAATAGGAAAACAAGCAAACAACAGCGTAGTGCTCTGCTATGTTCCGATCTTACCACTCGCCTCGACGACAACGTGTTGGCCGAGCTACCAGCAAAGGCGCACTTATATCTGTGCGGGAAAAAAAATCTGGCAGATCCCACGCACTCTGGGAATCGATGTAATGCGAAGCAGCCAGCAAAGAGCTGCATACATCACCTTGTTTGTCTTTGAGTCAAATGAAATCATTCATGTCATGGCATCTAGTTCACCATATATCGCATATGTTCCCATGCACGCAGGTATGCACAATCTGGTATATACCATGCCAATGAAACGTGTATTCTGCTATATACAATGCATGACCTATCATTTATGTTCATCACGCACTCCTCTCATGCCATACCAATTTTGGTATATATCCAGCTAACAAAACGGCCGGAAGCGCACCATGACAGTGTCATGTAAATCACACCGTACATGACTTGCATGTCATGATTTTCATGTTACCACCTCTCATTTACGTTCGTCATACAGCCGCATCACGCAATACCAATTTTGGTGCATATCAAACGAGCGAAACGGCCGCGAATGCATCATGAGCGTGGCATGTAAATCATGTCGTACATGACTTGCATGTTATGATTTTCATGTTAAAAAACCTCTCATTTACGTTCGTCATGTAGTCGCGTCGCGCAATACCAATTTTGGTGCATATCAATCTAGCGAAACGGTCACGAGTGCGCCATGAGCAATCCCCGCCACGGTGGTCTAGTGGTTATGGCGCTCGACTGCTGACCCGAAGGTCGCGGAATCGAATCCCGGCCGCGGCGGCTGCATTTTCGATGGAGGCGAAAATGTTTGAGGCCCGTGTACTTAGATTTGGGTGCACGTTAAAGAACCTCAGGTGGTCGAAATTTCCGGAGCCCTCCACTACGGCGTCTCTCATAATCATATCTTGGTTTTGGGACGTTAAACCCCAGATATCATTATATGCGCCATGAGCAAGACATGTAAATCATGTCATGCATGCCATTTTTTTATGTTACCACCTCCCATTTACGTTCGTCATGCAGTCGCGTCGCGCAATACCAGTTTTGGTGTATATCAGTCTAGCGAAACGGGCACGAGTGTGCCACGAGCATAGCATGTAAATCATGTCGTACATGTCATGACTTTTATGTCACCATCTCTCATTTACGTTCGTCATACAGTCACATCGCGCAATACCAATTTTAGTGTATATCAATCAAGCGAAACGGCCACGAGTGCGCCATTAGCATGGCATGTAAATCATGTCGTACATGCCATGCATGTCATGACTTTCATGTTAACACCTCTCATTTACGTTCGTCATACAGTCGCGTCACGCAATGCCAATTTTTGTGTATTTCAAGCAAGCGAAACGGCCGCGAATGCACCGTGAGCGTGGCATGTAAATCATGACATACATGACACGTCATGGTTTTCATGTTACCACCTGTTATTCATGTTCCTTATACAGTCACATCGCACAGCACCAATTTTGGTGTATATCACTTTAGCGAAACGGCCGCGAGTGCGCCATGAGCGAGGCATGTAAACCATGTCGTACATGACATGCATATCATGATTTTCATGTTACCACGTGTCAGTTATGTTTGTCATACAGAAATGTCTCGTCATACCAGTTTTCGTATATATCAATTCGTTTAAACGGCCGCAAGCACCCCGAGACCATGTCATGTAAATCATGCTGCACATGACATGCGCGTCACGATTTGCATGTGGTGTTTGTGGTGTCCTGACTTCTTTCTTTTGTCCGTGTTTGCACGCCCTGTCTTTGTAGAATGAATACTTACCAACTAGCTCAGCTCTCTGTTATTCTAAGTGCATAAAAAACCTATCCAAGCATCGAGCAAGATGACGTGAAGATAAAATCAAAATCAAAGGCAGCAATAAAGAAATACAGAGCCCAGTGGACCTACGATAAATGTGAGGTGGTTTGTGCAATTCGGAAATGAGTATGTAGGTATCAGCGCTAACGTTAGCGAATGCAGCTATGTGCTTCAAAGAGATTTTGACGGGATTGCAACATAGACAAATATCAGTGGGAAGACTGGCATTGGGGACCTGCGACAAAATCACAAATGAGGCCGTGTAAGGGTAGATGGGTTGTGCTTTGTTGAAGCGAAGAAGCACAGAGCGAAATTATCTTTGATTTTGATGAAAAGAAATGGGTGGCTAGATAGCACATATACCTCTACCTAAAAAGCGGCACATGGAATGTAGAAAAATGTAAAAGAAGTTGGCACCGAAATACAGAGTTGAGCACTGCACGGGCTCTGGCCTACCCGAAAACGGGCCGGGCCGGGTAAAGTAGTTTTCATGGCGGGCCCGGGCCGGGCTTGGGCCTGAAGCTCTGGATTTAGGTTCGGGCCCGGGTTTGAGCTGGCGGGCTCGGGTCGGGCCGGGCTTGAACTTTGCTCGGATCTTAAAGGGACACTAAAGTGATATACTGAATTGGTCTAGACTGATAAAGTGTACTCTGAGAACTGAAATGTCATTCATTTCACCTTCATAACTTTATTAATATAGGAGAAAATAAAGGTGAAAGTTCCATTTTAAAATTTCGCGCTGAAATCACCGCGCGTGACGTCACAGGTTTCAAACAGTATTTGTCGTATTTTGGCTACATTGGCTCAGCGAAATTTCCTGAAACTTCATATCTTAAGTCAATGGCCCTTCAGAGGTCAATGTACTTCATTTTTGCCGATTAGGAGCTACTTAGGCCCCAGTAGACGCCGTCAGAAGCTATGACGTCACGGCGTCTGCTGCGCGAATTTCAAAGTGGCGTCGCCACCTGCCTTTTATTTTGGAATTGTAAAAGAGTAATTTACTGATTATAGGAAAATCGTTTTTCTCTTTAGTGTGCCTTTAAGTTTCTTCCCTATACGTTGTGCATACATATATGTTTCACATTTTATGTCGAAAAAACGTTTCTTTTATGTGGGGCAAGCTATTATGAGAGACAAGTACTGAACTCCTTTTGCTTCTTGCATATGGGGCTGCTTGACTTATCTGACACGGGCGAGCTAAAAGTGAATAGGTCAGGCCCTTATATAGTTACCATCTTGCTATTTTGTGCTTTATTTCCATTCGTTATAATTATATATCCTTAATGTTATTATGGAATCGCATTAATAAATGTAATAAAAATTTGCAGTGGCTTAACTTGGCTATGCTAGGATATAGGCAGCATTAGCTAAAGTTCAGCTGATTATTCTTAACTTTCCTGGTTGTCAAGCTTCCCCGCTTTTCTGTGCCGCTTAGCAGCATTTGCGCCCTCCTTCTCCGTGGCTATACCACACTGGCAAACGCCAACAAGCCGGTCTGACAAATGGCTAGCCTTCCTGTCCTTCCGTTTTCCTTTTCCTCCTCCCCGCTATATGTATACCCCCACTGATATGTCTGCGTATGCGCGCCAAATGAAAGGCGCTATCAAGCGGCTCCGACGCAACGTCAGACGGCCACTGCGCAACGAAGGCGCACAGCGGGGAGCGCGCCGGCGCCAATGCGTCTGCCGCCGCTATGACGTCACTCCTCTGAAATGCGCAGACCGGCGAGGCGCGCGCGGCGAACTGGCACAGTTCAGACCGGCGAACTGTGCGCCGTGTGACGTCACTGCTCGTCGCGCATGCGCAGCACGGCTCTCAAACTGCCGCGTGAAATTGCTGAGTCTCGGGCAGTGTAGCTCACGCTACAAAAATCTATACCTATAACTTCTCATCGCAAAACCGATGACACAACTCCAAAGCGCTGAAACGTTCTTGAAAGTTCCAGCCCTCCGCTAGTTCCAGCCCTCCGCGTTCCGGCAGAGTCGCCGCCTGGCGGCTGCTGGCGTCCACACCACGCGTCTAGTGTGGATGGCTCGCTGCGTCGACTGCTAGCTGCGGCGTGTTTGCATGTGCGCTTAGGTCATGCACGTGTGGAGCACACATAAGAAAACGATTCGACACGTCCTTCTGGCGCTGAAGCCTAAAACCAACCAACTTTTCCTTTATTTTCTGCGCCCCTCGCGCGAGCCTTGCTGCCGCGCCGCTCGAGGTCACGCCCGACCTCCTCTTCCTTCACCGTGCAATCCCGTCGATGTCGGTGGCGCTACATAGCTCCTGCCCCTGGAGAGCAGCATGGTCTGCGAACGAAGTCAGCACTGCCATGAAACTCTGTGGATTGAAGTAGTGTCCGCACTGACGGGAATGGAGACATGTGGAACTGGATTGAACCAGGCGACTGTAGGAGTCGTCTCACAGTAGGCTGGCTTCAGGCGCCCCAGTGCGATTGTGTCAGGTTTGCCATGGACATCCGCGACATATATCGACTCGCGTTTCTCCAGTACCGGAAAGGGCCCGAGGTAGTGTGGGTGGAGAGCAGGCCGAATAGGTCCAAAGCGCACGAAAACGTGGGTTGCATTGGTCAGGTCGGATGTAATGTACGGTGTGCGTTCTGGAAGAGGACGTGTCGGACAGGGTTTTAAGATCCTGGAAGAGGTCCCGAAGAAGGTGTACGTATTCGTGAGTAGACAGAGCTGCAGAGGGTGGTTCTGAGGAGAAGTCGCTGGACAGACGGAGCGGAGTGCCGTAGACGAGCTCCGCGCTCGAGCACCCGAAGTCCGATTTCAAGGCGCACCGGATACCCAGCAGTACCAGTGGCAGGCGTTGAACCCATTGCGATGGCGTGCCATGGGCAATCAGTGCTACCTTGAGCTGTCGATAGAAGCGATCCACGAGGCCATTGGTCTGGGGGTGGTAGGCAGCCGTGCGAAGACGATGCGTGCCGAGCAAGCGAAAGAGGGCAGACTCGAATTGCTGTGCTCTGTCAGTCACGATCTGGGTAGGGCATCTGAAGCGGGCAACCCATGTTGTGACAAATCCTTCGGCGACCGTTGCAGTAGAGCTGTCTGGAAGCGGGGTCGCTTCTGGCCATCGAGCAAATCTGTCGACAGCTGTGAGCAGGTGGCGAAATCCATCACACAGTGGTGGTGGTCCGACGATGTCGATGTGAACAATGCCGTAACGATGGTCAGGCTGGAGAAACTGGCGTGTTTCGGAACAGGGTACCTGTGGGCTTTGGCACATTGGCAGGGTGTGCATGCACGTACCCAGTCGCATACATCTGCGTTCATCTGGGGCCATACGTAGCGCGATGAAACAAGGCGTTGCGAGGCACGAACGCCGGGGTGAGCGAGCTGCTACAGCGTGTCGAAAAGCTGCTTGCATAACGTGCTAGGGACAAATAGTCTGAATGTGCCTGTGGAAGTGTCACAGACGAGGTTGGCGCCATCAAGCAGGATATCGTCCAATCGCAGTGCTGTTTTAGATGAGCGCAGTTGTATGAGCTCGGGATCATTGGCTTGGTGTGCTGCGAGTGTCTGCAGATCGAGTGGCGCAGGAGTTGCAGGTGGTGTCACGGCGTCCACCCCGCTCAGAGTGTCGGCAGGTATGTTCTGGTCGCCGCTGACGTGTCGGATGTCGGTGGAGAATTCCGATATAAACAAGAGATGGCGGATTTCTCGTGGCGTGTGCGTCGACGACTCTCTGCAAAGCGCATATATCCACGGCTTGTGGTCCGTGAAAATTGTAAATGGTCGACCTTCGACGATATGGCGAAAGTATCGGATGGTGAGGTAAATTCAAAGTAACTCTCGACCGAAGGTTCTGTAACGAGCTTGTGTTGGGCTGAGTTTCTTGGAGAAAAAGGCTAATGGTTACCATGAGTTGTGAACACGCTGCTGGAGAACCGCTCCCACGGCTGTGCTAGACGCGTCACTCATGAGGGCTAGAGATGCCATGGGGTTGGGGTGGGCCAAAAAGGCAGCGTTGGCGAGCGCGCCCTTGATCTTGTAAAGGCGTCTTCAGCAGCGGAGTCCCAAGGGAGCAAGGACGTCTTGTACTTGCTGGTAAGCAGACGGTCCAGAGGCACCACTATATCGGCACAGTTCTTGATAAAGCGGCGGTGAAAGTTAACCATGCCGAGGAATTGCCGCAGCTTCGTGATCGCTGTGTGCCTAGCGAAGCTCTGGACTGCTTCGATTTTTGATGAAAGTGGGCGGATGCCACTGGTGTCCAGGTCATGTCCCAGAAAGACCAAGCTAGTGACACCAAACTCGCTTTTCGAGGCGTTGATGACGATGCCGTGGTCAGATAGTCGTTGTAGCAGACAACGAAGGTGTTGTAAATGCTCTTCCACAGATTTGCTGGCCAACAACAAGTGACAGTGACAGTGTCAATGAAACGTTGAAAGGACTGAGCGGCATTCCTTAGACCAAATGGCATTCGCAAAAACTCGAGGATACTGAATGGTTTTGTAATAGCCGTCTTGGGTATGTGTCCTTTCTAAACGGCATGTCGCCTTTCTAAACTTTCAGCTCCGTTCGACCGAGTGATAACGCGTTAAGTCTTGAATTTTCGGAAATCATTTCATTATGTGCTCACTCAAGTATTGGGTCACGCGATTTTATACAAACTTTCTTTTTATTTGGCTGTGAAGTATCCGGCATAATGTTGAATAGTCTGGTCGGATGTTTTTGCAAAACTTTGCTGCGACCTTTGCTCCATGTATCATCTGCAGGTATAATGACTACAAGAATGACCCGCTTTCAGTCTGCAACTGCACGCCACCGTACAATCCAACCTATGCCGTCGCAGCGCGATACGACCTCTTTGACCCACAAGGAACATACGATATGCCCGGAATGTACAGGCACGCTGTCGGAGGCGTCGATGCAAAGGTGAGGCTTCAACAAAACATTACAATGCAATGGGGGCCAACTGAGGGCTATTTAGCAACTCACGACAGGGTAAAAGCCGAATTCTCGGCGTAGCGCTCGTATATTGTTCGGTGCTGATTGATAGAGATATACGTTTATCTTTTACATTAAAATAAAAAATAACTGAAGCAGGTGTTGTCACCATTTCTTGGCGACGGCTACCCCCTTCTACTTGGTTGTTAGGATAAAAAGATAAGAAGTAAAAAGAACATATAAAGATATATACAGGCCTGTGTTTGCTGCGGTCTAAAGTTCTCGTTTTAACACAACACACACAACAGCACGGTGAAAAATTTTTATGTTCCTCTCCCAGTACTGATCACAAATATTAGTGTCTTCAGAAAAACGTTGAAGCACACTTCAGAAGGGAGAACGTTTGGGCGTGTTGGTTATTCATCGTTCATCAGCAACCATAGCGCAACAAAGAACACGGGACAAGGATGGTGCACGCTGAATTCAGAATAAAAAGTGCTTGTGTAAGCAGTTCCGACTCGTGAGCGATGCATGAGTGTGTGGGTACGTCGTGAAAGCTGAGGGTCTATTTGGCACGAAAGATTAGAGTCAACAGCATATAAGATTAATTATCTTATCGAGCGCTTGTCCTGGTCACTTCCTTGTCCCGTGTTCTTTGTTGCGCTATGGTTGCTGATGAACTTTGAAGCACTTTCATTGCTCTATGATTTATCTCTCATGGTCATGGGCCTAGTATTTTCGCTAATGACAACGTTCGCTCCGAGTCCAGCAAATAGAGTTCCTGTTCGTGAAAGCTGAGGGTCTGTTTGGCACGAAAGATTAGAGTCAACAGCATATAAGATTGATTCTTTTGCACTGTCTAAAAACCAGGTGGACAAATGCAATTCACGTTTTAGTCTTCGTAATATGCGCGCGGCGTATGTCGCATTGTTCTATGGGAACAAGAAGGGTTTACGTATAACGATAAGCGGCTTTTGCCAACTCATCTGCCATTTTCTTTTCTTTCATTCCGCGGTGGCTCTGAAACCTCTGAAATACCACGTGATGTCTTCACATTGTAGCTTGTGAAAGCTCTTCTAAGCTAGCGTTATACTACACGCGTATCTATTATTTCCTGGAATGGCATTTTCCATACACGGAAGAGCCGCCAGGGAATCAGCAATTACGGCGCCCTTTCTTGGCGTCTTTTACAGTTTCACAAAGCTGATTGCTAGCAAAATTGCTACAAGCTCCGATGCTGTTAAGATGACCCAGCCGACACGCATGTTTTTCATGTAACTCCGGAATGATAAATGCTGATGTCGCAGTCTCTTTTGTGACACATCAGTGCAGACATGAGTGCCAGCCTTCGTACTTGTAAAACGGGTGGTGTGAGGCCAACTGCAGTGCGGCAACGGCTGGTATGCCATGTTTGCTTTGCTCTTTCACTTGAATTTCTTTGGCGTAATAGTTTTGTCAGAGGGTGACCGAATGGTAAATAATAATAACAGGTCGAATTTTCTGAATTCAGAGAAAACTGCAATTTAATTGGAACGCTCGCCTTATAACATGGGGAACATGGATGGTAGCTTTTTCTGACCGACGCCGTTTGTGGCTCTCGTCTGTCTGCCTCTCTCCTCCGCATACGCGTTCCTTCACGTCGCCGGCTGCAAAGCCCCTTTTCTCGTTTAAGGTGAAAGCCTTACATTCATCACTAAACACGAAATTTCACCGTCAGTGTCCCGCGTCGTCGGCCGCGTCGGGGACGAGTGGAGAAAAAATTATCATCACAAGGTGACGTCACCATATGACGTCATCATGACGTCACAGATCGTGAAAATCGGTGCCGTCATCATGATGTCGAAAATTCGGGCGTGATGTCATGTGACGTAGCACCACATTATGCCGCTGTAGCACCCTCTCTTGGGCGGCCAACAAAAACAGGAGAACGCGCGACCTCAAGAGAAGAAAATTATGACGGCACTTGGCAGTGGTACGGGAAGTCACGGCTCGTGTTCCCTGCTGGCGTCGATTCTGGTTCAGTCGTCTCGTTCATTCGCTCCTGTGGCGTAAGACTACATCGTCATCACAAGACATCGTAGCTTGGTCAAAGGGGGGCTGATCACAGAGGCAGTGCAAAACCAGGTGAGGTGCCTCCGATCCTGGAGACAGTGCGAAACCACGCGAGGTGCACAAAGCTTTCGGAGGGTGGCGGGGCAGGATAAATACATCTAGGGAGCCTACATGACAGACCATTCATGTAGGCTCTCTAATACTTCGACTGAGACGAAAAAGATGGCTTTCGCATTCGAGTCGTCTTAGGTGAATGCACAAGGGACCCTGTGATTTTTTTTGTGATAGCAATTACATAGACACTTTCGACAGGATCTTGCCATCCCCGTAATGTCTTGTATAAAGTCAAAATTGATCACATTCCCCTGCGCATCGTATATTCTACCCGCGGGTAAAAGCGCGCGAGCGAGGGCGACTAACGTGGCTTAAGCAGTGATCAAACGAGCCGGCCGAACTCCGTTGCTAGGAGGGCGCATGCCATTACATCACCACGCTCGCGATGCGCAGAGTCGAAACTCCCCGCCCGTCTTGAACAAGTATGAAAAGACGCGAGGGAGGGGGGAGGGGTCGCTCGAGCAGCAACTTTGAACATTAGGGAGTTTTAGCTTGTAACGTATACTTCTTTACGTTACCGTTACCGGATTACGTTTACCGTTTTACCGGAACTCGAGTTTTAGTACAGTTCTTTAGCTGCCCAAACGTAAACCTTTACGTACGTACGTAAACCTTTACGTTTGCGCAAACCACTAAGTGGTGATGATAACAGCATTTAAACTACATTTAATTTAGATAATATTGAATTACGCTGCGGCAAAATCATAAGAGAGGTTTTTAGCGTGTGCAGTATCCCGGTATAATCGAAGGTGTGTAGCAATACCAGGCAACGTTTATAGAACCAGGTAAGTTGCAAAACTCCCCGCGTCAGCCAAGCCGTCGCGCGGCGCCGGGACAGCTTCCGGTTTGGTGGCGCTGGCGGCGCAACAAGCTTCCGCTAGCAGACGAAAACGGTTGTCTGCGTGGCAAGACGCCGCGGCAGCCGTTCAGAAAGGGCTCTTTTGTTTACTCGCCGACTGTATATTATCGAGATTTTTTGTTGCGCTGCTGTTGCAACGTAAAATTGAGTAACATTTAGCAGCGGTAAGGCAAAGTCAGTAAAGCTAGGGCTTTCTAGACAGCCCAAGATAACTGATGTTTGATAGCATAACATACGAGTCTGTCATTGCCCTATAAGAAATTACGCATTCCCGTAGCGTAATTCTTCAGCTTGGGCCTGTTGGTACTTCTTTCTTTTCGTTTTGGACTGTGCAAGTATTGCGCGGTGTTAACGAATAAACCATTGTCGTAAGTCAGCGCTGTTGCTTGTGTAATCCTTTTTCTGGTGCTCCGTCTTTTTTGCACTCTTTTCTTTCCGATAATTCTTCACTTTCACTTTTTTGAAGTGAGGAGCTTTCACTCTGTATCACGGCTGTCATTACTCGCAATTATTGAGTGGTGAAATCGTCGTGTGTGTAATGCACGCCACAATTTCTGTCCTGCTACAGAAAGAAAAGCTGTATTTATTTTACGCACGCAATGCAGAGAAACAATGTTTCAGATATTGCATGTATGATGTGATGCACACAAACGGCACAACTTATTTATAGTCTGAGGCATTAAAACAGCTCTAATTAACTGTAAAAAATTATTTACAGCACAATTTTTATAATCACTAAAATCAATGCAAGTTCGGGAATATCTTTGGGACGCATCGTTCGACGAGGCTCCTTTCCGCTGGCGATTTCAACCTTAGTTCTTACCATTGACCATGTGAGTGAAAGTCTTCAGCACGTCTTCCTCATGAAAGTGCATATCACATACGCATGATATGTCAGACAGTTTCTTGTCTTCACGAGGAATGGCGCGATCCCACGCCGCTCGCTGGTCAGGGTCAAGCGGGGCACAAATAGGGTCACCAACCGTCTGGGATTTCGCGGGAGTGTCCCGACTTTTCAGACAGCGTCTCGAGCCGACCCTGTCGGGACATATATAATGTCCCGGATTTATTCCGGACCGTCCTGTTAGGAAATTTTAGGTGATCCAAAGCAAGCCCGACAACGCGCGTCACGCTTCAGAACACGAAGTTCTTCGCGACAACCTAAACGGGTACATTCTCCGGCAAGAGGAAAAATTGCGAGCAGCACCTAGCCAGCTGAAGAGGCCGAAACAATAAAGAAACAACCCCCTCCCCCCTTTTCCGTCCCGACTCCCTTCATTGAAGAGTTGGTAACCCTATGCACGAAAGAAATGTCGTGGTGTCTCGGAATTTCCTGTAACCCAGCAAAACGTTTTCTTAGGCTAGTTGGTTCATTACTTCCGTGGGAAAATTGTAGCGCAAAACAACACAAGTACCAAGGAAGAACATGGGACTGGCGCCAACTTCCAACTGCAACGAGAAAGAACACGTCCCGTGTTCTTTGTCGCTCCTTGTGTTGTTTTGCGCTACAATTTTCTCACAGAATTCCTGTAACCGGTCGTAGAGCCGGGAACAAAACATGTCGGCATGGTGAAGACACACAGCACATCCGAAGCACAACAGAAAGCGCCAAACTGTTCACGCAGAAAGCCTTCACGGATACCAACGCGCCGCAACGCCGGCTGAAGAGAGTGGAGTGAATAAGTGAGTGAATCCTGTTGCGACAGCAGCGCCACATCTGTCGCTGATAGCGGCGGCGCCGCGCAACATCGCTCAGTTTTGCAACTGACCTGGTTCTATAAACGTTGATACCAGTGGTGCGATCTTGTACGCGTTACAAAATAACCACGGAGGCGTGGCATTACATCCAGCCGCACGTGACCGCACATGCCGCAAGCGAATGGCCCATTTGAACCGCGACAGACGTCACGGCTCTGCATTGACCAATCGCGTGCGGTCACGTGCGGCTGGTTGTCATGCCACGCCTCCGTGTTTATTTTGTAACGCGTGCAAGATCGCACCACAGGTTACCGGGCGATGGTGTCGACATCTTGTGACGTTTCGCGCAACCACAATCATGCACACGTTTGTTTTTGCTTAGTGTTCTCGAGGGGAAAAAATGATTAAAAAGGCAACTCATTCGTAATAATGCCGCTGCAAGGCATTTACATTGGGAGTAGAATGCCCGATATTTCTACAATAACAATTTTGTGCTCGCCTGGTACACCTTGGCCCCGCTAGATGGCGCCACCTATCCAGCCTGTCAGCGTCTTTAGGCCTCTTACGTTTGCGGATTCGGTATTCTCGGTCGCTCTAGGCTCGGTAATCCGGCTGAAATAAGGTGATCGTAAGTGGCGCTCGCACTTCGGCTTATTTTGACTCGGCGGCTGGAGTCTCCGCAAAGCGGATATCTCGAGTAGCCACGAACGAAAGTGGATTTGCGAGATAGGGCCGTAAACGTAAAGCCTATCCGGCGAGTAGTTTACGTTCCGTAAACCTTTACGTTCCGTAAACCTTTACGTTCCGTAAAGGTTCGCGCATGCGCAGATTGCATTCGGTATCCGGTAACACGGTAACGTAAAGAAGTATACGTTACAAGCTAAAACTCCCTATTGATTCTAAGGGCGCGGTCGCTGTCTCGGCAGCCATCAGCGGGCGGCTCGTATACCCCTCTACGTACTGCGTTCTCAACGTGAAGAGCCTGTGCGGAAAGAGCATCTCTCCCTGGAGCAGCCGTATTCTCTGACACCAGCGTTTTGTAGAGTTACGCGAGGTCAGATCCAAAAGAGTCAGCTGCCAGCCTTACTTCGTATAACGTTACCATTTGTTTCTATCGCATTCCTTGCTTCGTCCTTGCAGTGAAACTGACTTTTTTGTGTCCACCAAATAAGGACCCGCTGCTCGGAGAACGCCATGCGGGGTGTGTGTCCGATTTTGCAGCAGCAGCGTTCTTGCTCTGGCGACACAGCCCGAGCCCTGCTGCACGGCCCTCCCGCAAATTGCGCCCGTCCTGAGGCGCACGAGTAGTTCGGTGGTGACAACTCGCAGGTCTCCAAAAAATGTTCTTTGTGTCGTCTGAGTTGTTCCACGTTGACAACCTTCTCGTTGACTTCGCCAGGCACAGGGGGCCCCCTGCTGATCTCTGCAGTATTCTGTCCAGTGACAGTAGTAATTCGAAACGGGACCTCTTAGCGGGCATACAACGCGTCGCGAGCGCCCAACTGGAGCACGAACAGGTCACCTGTTTGAAACGCCGCCGCCCGCCGGTTCTCGTCATACCGGGCAGCCGATTGGCGATGGCTTCAATGATTCGCGCTGGCTTAAAAGAATCAATGGGTGGATGAATAAACGTTATTATGGTTCGGAACGCGCTCTAGGACGTTGCCGTCCGCTCCCACGCCGGAACAAAAAGACCAAATATCCATCTAATTAGCTTAAACCTAATTAGCGTGGTCTTAGCGAGTCAAGCCCTAATTAGATTGGTTGTAATTAGCGCCCCTAATGAGCGTTGTGGTGAAGAATATGATGTTACTTTAATTCTCATAATCCCAATTAACGTAGTCCTAGCGAGTAAGGTCCTAATTAGCTTAGCTTGCATTAATTGACGTGCTCCTGATTAGCGTCGTGCTAATTAGCATTATCTTAATTGGCTCAACTATGGGCTGTCCAGAGGGCCCACGATGCGGCGGTCGGGCTTGGCCTGACTGTCCCAACGTGCGAGCGGCGCGCTGCGCGTTGAGTCGTGCACCTCACGACTTACAATAAAGTTTCGCATCCATCCATCCATCGATTAGCTCGGTCCTAGATTTACACGTGTCACCAGGTGTTCTGGGTGACCAAGTCCTCAGGCGGTAGAGCCGAGCAGCGAGAGATGACACTCGGGACAACATCGAAACGTAGATGAATACTCCGTCGTCGTCTTTTTCTCCTTTTTAGCCATATCCCCACTACCCATTATTTCCAGTACACACGGCTTCATTAGCATGGTCGTAGTAAGATGTGGCATAATTAGCTCGACCTTAGCATGACTTGGTTTAATTAGCTTCGTCATATGTCCTGGCTTAACTAGCTAGGTATACCGCCCATCCAATTAGCTAATCAGCCGGGCGCACGTGCTCGGGGAGCGAGCAGACGATTAATAAGCGCGCGCCGGCCGAGAAACGCGCTACAATGTACAGGCCTACCATGATGATTACACACGTGACCTCAGCTATTAGCTCCGGCCGCGGTGTTGTAAGGCGCACGGCCGGATCTAATCTTAGAGGCCGCGGAGCCGATTATTCTAAAGGACCCATAGTGCTGGCATTAAACATTTGAAAAGAAATTTAAACAGCCCGTACCTCTACAATATGTCGTTAGTAAAGACACTTTTCTTGCATGGGTGCATTTCTGCACTCAGTGGAACGACAAGCAAATGAAAGAAGATGCCTCTCGTTTGATGACACCACCCAACTTTGTCGACCGCCCTTGATATTACGCCGCGTTCCACCGTAACCAATAGAACGCAGCCCGCGCTGAGGAATGGATTTGACCTTTTTGTACTGTTAGCTCGTTCAAAACGGGGTGTCGCCAGAGCTCGTAAAGATTCCGAGTTTTGCCGAACTCAGGCCGTCCTGCATAGCATCCCAGGTCACTGGTCAACACATTTGTCTAAAACACCGAAAAGGCGCTCTCCGGACTGCACTCACGACGTTTTCTGATTACAACTGGTTTAAAAGTGTCCAAATCCTCGCATGAAAAGCCGCTAAGGTTTGTGGGCTGTCAACTAGTTATCGGTATGCACGGCACCAGTGAGTGCTGGAGCATGCCATTCCGGCGTTCTAGACAAGTTTCTTGACCTCATTAATAGTTCTCAGTTCACGATCATTTCACAGTACACGATCAGTTCTCATTAATATTGTGTCTAACAAAGAAAAACGAGCCCTTATAGTTTCCGCTTGACCTCTGTAGGTTGCAGATGAAATTTAACATCCGGTTACTTCTTCAGAAAATGAGAAGCGGCTGTCTATGTAACGCCGCGAAGCTCAACCAAATGGCCATCGGGAGGACTTCGGGCTGTACACCTGTAGACCAGTAGATTCCTTCGATGTAAATTATATGGCGCTAACAGCGGTAGCAGCAGATGCCGGAAAACATACCACTTCCTTGCGGCACGCTATCGCGTGCCCTGGCTTTCATAGCGCCACACAACTAGGGAGCCTACATGACCGGCCGTTCATGTAAGCTACCTACACACAACCTGTAAACAGGCGGTGGGTGCTCGAGCCAACGTTTCGACAAGTGGACTTGTCTTCTTCAAGGCTGGAACTGATTTCCTTAGCTATCGTGTGTATATGCTTTGTGCCCTCTCCAAAAGAGGGGAGAAGGGGTGGGGAGGGGGGGTGGAGAGGCCACCGGGACGACTGGGTGAGTCATAAGGAACAAAAAAAAAGGGGGGGGGGCGGGACGGGAGGGTTTACGTTTCACTGAATCATTGTCAATGGAAGCACGTGGCATTTTAACAATAGTAGGTTCGAAATGCCTAGAAGAAGGGATTAACTCTCATTCGTTTTCGTTGTGTATGTACCATATCGAATAGATTCCAGAGCCCCCTTAGAAACGTTAATGCCTGCTGGCTGGAGTGTATTGAACTTGTGAATAAGGTATGACTCTGTATATTTTCTGTCTCTTGGGGACCGGAAGTTTGACTGAAGTATGTAAAGTTTGAGATCTTCGAAGTTGTGACCTGCTACATTAAAATGCTGTGCCACTGCTTTGGGTAACTTTTTCGCTGTGTCCGCGCGATGCCCGTTTAATCTAACATTAACAGGTTGTCCCGTTTCGCCAATGTACCGTTTTTGATATGACACAGCAACACACTCGGCACTTCTCTCGACAGCACTCGTTAATCTCATACCTACGCAACGACACATGAGAAGTCCATAAGTGGCACAGCGGAGTGACTTCGATTACGCGGGCTTCCTTCGCCGAGCCCTTTATTCCGCCAGAGCACGCAGCTTGGATGACGGTCACAAGCTAACTTGAACTCGCGCACGCGAACCATGATGGTACAGTGTACATGACGGCAACAAAACGCGCCATGTTCTGTAACGCGCCTTCCTTTTTTTTATCACGTCACCTCAGGGTAACTTTACAAGTCACAATAAGACATAGCCAGTTGAAGCCGTTCGCTTTAACCAATGACGTCATATGTGACGTTGCAACTTGGGTCACGTGACCCCGAGCTGTTGAGTTGCAAATAGACTCTCCCCTCATGAGCATCGGGTCATACGTGCGGCCCAAGAGATTCAAGACAACGTTGTGCACAAGCACAACCCAACGGCCCTCCAGGCAAACCGAATCGGTAAGACCCGATCGGTCGTCATTGCTTTCGAAGGGCACAAAGTACCCAACTACATGAGATACGGCAACCTGCTCCCATAGTGCACGTTTCACAGGAAACAAACCGACATATGCTGTGCGTGCGGAAGAATGGGCCACAGAATGGACGTGTGCCCGGATCCTTCGAATAAGCTCTGCCGAGGATCTGGAATCTCCAACCCCACCGAAGACCATGGATGCATCCCGAAGTGTAGCCTGTGCGGAGGCAACCACCTGACCGCGGACAGGGCCTGCAAGGCCCGCTTCAAGATGTCTTACATTGTCCGCCGGCGACGCTGGGAGCGGCGCCGAGCGAAGGAAGAATACGACGCCGGGAGAGGGAACCGAGACAAGAGAAGTCCTGCAGGTGGACCCCGACGTAGCGCCTCCAAACAACGGGACCGGTCACAAACGCCGGACCGCAGCAGCAACAATAGTGGTGGCGGAAACGGCCGCCAGAGCCGCTCCCGATCGAAGCCACGATCCGGGAGCGGTAAAGGCGGCGGCAACCGCCGCTGGGAGACGACGAATAGGACCGCCTCGGAGTCCTGGGCCAGTTCGAAACCCGGACCGGCTCGCTCTCCCGGGCCAGTTCGAGATCCAGTGCCAGTTCAAAGTCCCGGAACGAGTCAACTGAGCACCGAGGGAACGCCGAAAAAAAGGTGGGCTGGACCAACAGGTCTCCCTTCGCTCGAACCAGTGAAACCGAATCCCCACCCCTCACCCCTCACCCCTCCCAACCCCTTAATCTACAAGCGAATCCGTAAAGGGACCCTAGCTAAGTGACAGAGCTTAAGGGGATCACTGAGCGCCAAAACGCTCAGATCAAGGAGCAGAACGCCCAAATACGGGCGCTTATAAACAAGATCGAAACGCTAGTGAGTAACGGCAGCTCGGCAAATACAAAACCCAAAAACAACACCATGGCGGCAAACGACGCCGGAGGCTTGAGCGAGGTGCCACCGAAGGACCCCCCCCCCCCCGACTCGCCACGCCTAGGACGGACGACAGGAGCCGCTGACGCCACGCAACAGGCATTAAACAATCAAGAGGCGATTGACGCCGATGAGAACCGCGCGAGCGGAGAGGAAGCGGCGACCGCAGAGACCGCGACCGCGGCAACGACACAGATCCCGCGAGAAGGAGATCTGGCAGCCATTCTGGCTGCAATCATCCAAATTAATGGAAGGCTAGGCAGTATGAATGCCCGCCTCGAAGCTGTCGAGAGTCAACTAGCGACAAAAGTAGCCTCAACGTCAGTGCGGAACCGCTTCCCGTCCCTGAAAAAGAAAAAGGAGTGGGCCGAAAGAATCAAAGACGCGATCGCGAAAAGGCGCGGTCGACTCGAGATGTCCGGAAAGGATGATGCAGAAACCGAGTAAGAAGCATGAGAAGACCGGTGGGGACACCACCGTAATTTACCAATAGAACTGCCACGGCATTCGCAATAAGGATGCCGAACTACTGTTACACATTGACGGGCAACAAAATAAGCCCGATATAATTGCTCTACAGGAAACAAACGGGAAACCAAGACTCCCGGGGTACGACGTTACTTACACTGACCCCACGGAGAACGGAACGGCGGTGCTCGTACGCGGCACCATGGCGGCTACTCAGCATGTCACGGCGCAGGGCGGGTGCGAGCACACGCTGGTTGAACTTCACGCAAGAGAAATTGGCAGCTCGGGAAATCTATTTGTAATGAGCGTGTAGTGCCAGCCGTCACAAAGGCAGTACAAATTTGACCGCATCGTGAGCCAGGCGAAGGGTTGGCGGGAAGCAGGCCGCTCCTGATTCTCTGTGACTTTAACGCCCCTCACACAACGTGGGGCTATAAGTTTCAGTCCGAAAGGAGAAAAGCGTTGGCCAAAGCAATGGAGGATCACGAGATGGCCCTCCTGAACGAGCCGGACGTAACCACCAGAAGAGGCAACAGTGCCGCGAGGGACACTACGCCAGACCTGACGTGGTCATTGGGCACACTAGACGTCACCTGGAGAAACGAAGACGTGGACTTGGGGTCTGACCTCAGCGTGACCGGCATCACGATCCGAGGCTCCCAATATCGGGCTGTACTGGAGTACGGCGCGGATCCCGGATTGGGACAACATGACAAAGTTTATTCAAGAACAAGAAGCGGCGTCCGAGAAAGAATCGGAACAAGCTGAAAGAAAACAGACCTACACAGAATGGGTGAGGGTCCAGAAGAAGTCCCTCCAAAAATTCACCCAAGAAATCGGAACGACGTCGCAGGCACCGTACGTAGATGCTAGACTGACCAACATGTGGGCGGCCCGGCACTCGTTAACGCTGCGGTGGAAGCGTCAGAGACACAACAGAAAGCTGGCCAAGCGCATAGCAGTCTTGAACAAACAGATCGCCGAGCACGCGGCCAAGCTTTGCAGGGAAAATTGGCTGAAGACCTGCGACGGCCTGCAGGGCAAGCTCTCGGCGCGGTAGACGTGGTGCCTCTTGAGGCATCTGATCGACCCGCTGAGTAGCAAAACTGCGACCAATCGCAACCTTACTAAATTACGGTTGCATGTTCAAGGGAGACGGCCGCAGGATCCTGGAAGAACTCAAGGCGAAGTACCTAAATACAGAGAAGGGCCAATACACGGTGCCCGAGAGGTACGAAGGACCCGACAACGAAGAGCTGGACCGGCCATTTACCATGACGTAACTGTGGACAGCGATAGACGAAAGTAACAAGAGAAGTGCACCCGGCAGGGACGCCATAACTTACAAACTACTCGGTAACATGAGCGGTGCAGCGGCCCGCAGCCTTCTAGAGCACATCAACAAAGCCTGGGAGAGCTCGCGGTTGCTGAAGGAATGGAAGGAAGCCGAGGTCCGCTTTATTCCAAAGCCCGACAAGGCCCTCACGATAGACAACATGCGGCCCATCTCGCTCACGTCCTGCGTGGGAAAGGTATGGAGCGCATGGTCCTTCGCCGGCTGCAGAAGCACCTCAAAGAAACGCATCAGATGCCAGAGACGACGTACGGCTTCAGGCAACATCTCAGCACCCAAGACGTGGTGATCCAACTCCAAGAGCTGGTCGTCAAGCAGGCAACGAGACACGCACCGCGTGGGATACTCGCCCTCGACCTAAAAGGAGCGTTTCACAATGTGTCCCACGCGAGCGTGTTGCAAAATCTGAACAACACCAGGTGGGGCCGCAAGACATTCGGCTACACAAACGACTTTCTGTCAAACCGAACGGCTACCATCAGGTTAGGGGAGGCGAAGTCGTACCCTGTCGAGCTCGGCGATAGGGCACCCCTCAGGGATCAGTCTTGTCACCCTTCTCTTCAACCTGGCCCTCCTGCCGCTGCCCGATCTGCTCAAGCAAATCGAAGGCGGGGACCACGCGTTCTACGCCGACGACATCACGTTGTGGACGGCCTGATCCGGGTCCGATGCCTGGGAGGAGGAAGCCTTGCAGCGTGCGGCGACAACCGTGCACGAGTACGCCAAGTCGTGTGGACTGAGCTGCGCTCCCCAGAAATCAGAGCTGCTCATGATCGAACCAGGAAAACCCAAGAAGGAACCACCGCCTCACGCGACTATCACCATTGGCGGAATGGCCATCAAGCCAACACAGCAGATTAGGATTCTGGGCCTACTGCTTCAGAGCGACGGGAAGGCACAAGCCGCCGCCACAAAGATCAAGGCTACAACCGAACAGATACTTTGTCTGATTCGGAGGGTATCTAACAGAAACCGAGGCCTAAAAGAGGACGATGCCATGCACTTGGTACGCGCGTTCGTCGTGTCGCGGGTTACCTACTCTGCCCCGTATCTCCAGCTGACGAAGGCGAATAGGGACATCCTAAACACGATGCTTCGCAAGACAACGAAGCAAGCACTGGGCGTGTCCATATACTCGTCCACGCAAAGACCGCTACACATGGGCGCCCACAGCACGGTGGAGGAGCTCATCCAAGCCCACCTCTCCAATCAGAGAATCCGGCTCAGTCACACGGAGCACGGACGAGCCGTCCTACGCAAGATAGGATGGCAGATCGAGCCAGTACCAATCAAGGCGGCCCTTCCGAAGACTGGAAGACGACCATTTAAACGAAACCCCTTTCCCGGAACATGACGCCGGGCAAGGACGTCGAGAGGCGCACCGCGCGGGCCAAATCCATGGCCCGGAAGCTAGAAGAGAACCCCAGGGTCCTGTACGCGGACGCCTCGCTCCGAAAACACAGTGACCGTGCGGCGGTGGTGGTTACGACCAAAGAAAGGCTGATCGTCAGCGCGTCTCTGAGGACAACAGACCCCGCAGTTGCCGAGGAAGCTGCCGTGGCCCTCGCACTCGCAGGGCCGAGCGTGGACACCGGGGTCACCGACTCAAAGACAGCCTACGGAAGCTTCCGCAGGGGGGTAATCTCATCCGCGGCCCGAGCCATTCTATCCAAGTGCAAGCCTCGGGAAGAGCCGGAGAGCTCGTGTGGGTCCCGGCTCACTCGCAGGTAGCAGGCAACCCCATTGACGACTATCATGCCCGAGAAATGTCAGTCCGGGCCGAGCATGAGCCAGAAGAGCTACCGCACCCGGTTACCAATTTTCGGGAGATTACCCGGATGTACCGAGAGGAAAACATAAAACTAATGTGGAACAATCTTGGCAGAGAACAGCGCTTTGCGATAGGTGGCGAGACACTGGAAGTTGTAAAGGAGTACGTCTACTTAGCACAGGTAGTAACCGCGGAGCCGAACTATGAGAGTGAAATAACTAGAAGAATAAGGATGGGATGGGGCTCATTCGGCAAGCATTATCCAATCATGAATGGTAGTCTACCACTATCCCTCGAGAGGAAGGTATATAACAGCTGCATCTTACCGGTACCTACCTATGGAGCAGAAACCTGGAGACTTACAAAGAGGGTTCAACATGAATTGAGGACGACGCAGCGAGCGATGGAAAGGAAAATGATAGGTGTGACCTTATGAGACAGGAATAGAGCAGAGTGGGTCAGGGAACAAACGGGGGTTAAGGATATCATAGTTGAAATCAAGAAGAAATGGATGTGGGCCGGGCACGTAGCACGTCGGCAGGATGACCGGTGGTCATTAAGGGTAACTTACTGGATTCCAAGAGATGACAAACGCGTGAGGGGGAGACAAAAAATTAGGTGGGTAGATGATATTAAGAAGTTTGTAGGTATAACGTGGCAGCAGAAAGCACAGGATCGGGTTGATCGGGTTGACCAGGCAACAACAGACGATACTGCGTCGACCGCAGGCGGGATCGCTTGTGCATTCCGTAATGATGAACCGCATGTACCCTGCGGAATACGACACGCTCTGTCCGTTTTTCCAAAGAGAGAATGGCACCCTGCCGCACATCTTGACAGAGTGCACAGAACTCAAGCACCCCCCTCCTTCCCTTCCCCCCAACACCCCCAATCCCCAACCCCTTGAGCGATGGGAGACCTTGTTATCCAGCCCCGCCCTAACGACTTAGCTTGCACTGACGGACAGAGGCCAGGAGCTGCTGACACATACGGGTCCCGAAACTAGGGAACCGCCCCGTCTGGTGCCTGTGTGCACTACCAACACAGTTGGACCTAATAAAAGTTTATTCATCATCAAGCGAAGGCGGCGCCACTGCCGCTCAGTGCAAACGAAGGCATATCTGAACGTTTTAAGTTAGAAAAGATTATAAGAAAATGTGTGCTGCATTTCAACGCTAATGATATAGAGACAATGATAGCGCACACCAGTAAAATGTCACGTGATCATCTACAAATGCACATTCACTTTTTTGCTGCGAGAGGCTCCAAAAGCAATTTTGAGCGAAGAAATAACAATATAAGTTCGCGCTTAACGAGAAAAACAGGGTTCGTTTTGTACAATACAATAGACAATCCTTCTGTTAGTGGGGTTACCTCAATTCGTGTTCTGGGCGGTTGTCGGTCCCTTTAAAGGACCCCTGACACCAAATTTGGAAATTCGAAATGCTTATGTTGTTTGATAGTCCTGCATGCACGGGAACTTCTGACCGATTACGAGTGACGAACGTTGCCTTTGGGAGATTTTAATTTGGTTTTAAAGTAAGCATGAGTGCTCATCTGAGTTTTCAGCGCCTCGCGACATTGCCACTAGTATGACGGAGACAGAGGCCCCGTGTGACTTTGCACGAGTAAAACGAGTATTGTCGACCCAAGAGAATACCGGCGCCCGAGGAGAACTATTGTTCGACATCCCTCTCGCTCTTTGGTCGGGCAGCTCTCAACGTAGTTCTGGCTGCTTCGGCTAGGAATGTTTTTTTTTGTGGATAGGGAGAGAGGGACGGGGGGCACGTACTTGACAATATCGAAGCACCCGCATCATTTCATTCTTAACCACGCGTGAGGCTCCGATTTGAAAACTGCGCTTTTAACGACACCAAAGCTTGAGTGTACGTGACCTTAGGCGTTCCCCCGCTTTGGGGCGCTGGTTTCTTGCGATACTTAGGCGGGCAATTTGAACTGACGCAAAATTGTTCTCAATTATTGACGCTAGCATTAATTATGCGATGAGCTAGAGCATTTACGATTCAATTCCGGGATTAACAAACACAAAGCTACAAATTACAGTAAAAAGTCGCAGACAAGACTTTCGCTGTCAAGGGTCCTTTAACATGCAGCTGGGCCCAGCATATGGTGAATTCCGCGCTAAGATGGCATCAACAACCACATAATAAAGGCTGGTGCTCGATACCCACTGCTTCAAAGCGTCGTCATTTGACGAGAGAAACGCCACTGTGTGTGGTGCCCAGTAGTGAGGTAACCTACGCCTGTGCTCATGCATATATCACACAGCACTTCAGGAACGCCAGAGGCAGAGCTCGAAGATTGAGCCGCGAACGCGGCAAGGCGTTCCGCTAACCGCTGGCGTCTCTCTCGTTGCGTCTAATAACTCACTGCGTGGCATTCCTCCGTCGACGTCATTGCCTTTCTGCTGAAACTACCGAAGCGCTCTCTTTCGGCGCTCGTTAGGGTCATGATGCCGTACTTCACCGCTTCAAGACAGCGACAACGCCCACACCAGCCAAGAACACTGCGGGAGGGAGAAGGTGTGAGAGAAGTAAGGTGCGTTTGTCAAGTCTCGTGCATGTGCGTCGGTAGCACAGTTGGTAGAGCGTCGGGCACCTTTTGTCGCGGACCGAAAGGTCGTGGGTTCGGCTCCCAAGTCGAGCAAAGGAACGAAACTTCATCTGATTGCGTGCATTTTATCGACATCGCTTCCGTGACGGAAATGACGTTAGTGAAGCTCGGTGGAACCCGGCATGAAACACTTTCGTGGTAGAATAAAATAACATTGACACTTCAAAAAGCGCTCTGTACGCCCGCGCCGGCCACAATCATCACCATGTCACCTAATCAAAACTAGAAGAGAATTGAAAATATGGAACTCTAGGGGTATCGCGCAGTGCTGTCAATGCTGATGCGCGCGCCCGTCTGTAGTGATGACTCGACGGCGCGCAATATGCCATTGCTAATACTGGCCGCTGTTCGCGTTTCATTTGACGCCGATACTACAGCACGATCACTCTTAGAGGGAATACGCGAACGCGTGGCTGAAGTAGAGTGCCTCGAGGCGCGCGCCCTCGCTTAGAGTGGTGTCATTTTTTCACAGGGCAGGTGCCGCCTCCTCGGCCACGGCGGCAGCGTGGCTGCCATTTTGAATCCTCCCTCCGGTTACTTGTGCATGGCGTGCATGCTGTTGTTTGGTCGCTACTCGTTGCCCTCCAGTTTTATGCGCTCTCTACTGTCACCATGGCTGTATGTTGCGTGCCGCAGTGCACCAATCATTCCAGGAACGCTGGCAGCTGCAGAGTTTTCTAAGAGACCTGAAAAGAAGGCTTCTTTGAACAGTAAAAACCAAACGTGACAAGTGGCATCCGACGAGCACATAATCCATTTGCAGCGTAGGTTTCCAGCCGGTATTTCGAATAGACATGCAAGCAAAACTTATGCCGATGTCAACCTTGCGCAAGAAATGGACACACATTGATATCAGCTGTATGCTGAAAAGATATTGCCTCACGTGTGCGTGAATCTTGCATTTTACTTCATAAGCATTCCTTACTGCACTTGGTTGGTCCTGCATCTTCCTATGATTTTTGTTTTCGCTATTTTTTGTGTTGTGAAATGTAGCATGGAATATATTATGTTTGTCTGCGGATAATATCCTTCTTTTTTGTAATAATAATTACTTGTGGGAATTTACGTCCCAAAACCACGATATAATTATGAGAGACGCGGGATATAGTGGAGGGCTTCAAAAAATTTCACCATCTGTTGTTCCTTAACATGCACCCAAATCTTAGTATACGGGCCTCTGGCATTTCACCTCCATGGAAATTGGACTGCTGAGGCCGGGATTCAGTCCCGCGACCATCGGGTCAGCAGTCGAGCACCATATCCATAACAAAACTACGGCTGGTTCTTGTTTTGTATATTCCTTTCCGTGGTTTAGTGCGCCTTCTTTGCTGGTCTGATGTCCATGTATGTCTGATGACCATGTATATATGTGTGCAGTTCAATCTTTTATTCTTCACTGTTTCTCTGTTTCAAGGTTACCTTTTCGTCCTGTCTTAAATCATTACGCAGTTCTTGTTTTTTTTTTTAATCATTCATGATCACTGTGAAGCCACTAGTGGCAGTCCTCAACAAATTCTGACATGGAGCGTTTTATTTGTGTAATTGCTTCTGTCAGCGCAGCATTAATGTAGAGAAAAAATAGTTTGTACATTGGCTATTAATAGTGTAACGGCAGGCGTTTACACACACACACACAGTATTTAAATTCTTTGAGCAAGTATTATTTATTTACCTAATAATGTAAGCCATGAAGGCTCATACAGAACTGCGCATACAAACAGTACTTGCGAAGCGTCTATACAAATACGACGCATGAAAACAACAAAAACACAGGGAAGCGTCGCGCTGCCCGAGTGATGGATCCGCTGCTCGACGTTCACGAACGGTTGCTGCCTCTCGAGCACGACGTTCAGGATCCACAGCCCGTCGTTGCCGTTTCGCAACTGCTTCTCGTTCCCCGAGTGAAGGATCCGCAGCCCGTCGTTGCCGTCTCGCAGCAGCTTCTCGTGCACGAAGTTCCGGGTCCGCAGCTCGCTTCAAACGCTTGCGTTCAGCGTCGTATGCTCGTCTCTTCGCAGCCTTGTCTTCTGCGTTGCTTGCTGTTGTTGACGCCGACGACGTTGAGGGTGGGGTAACGTTGCCTTCAACGAGTGGTGGGGCGCTGACTGAAGGTACTGATGCTTCCATCGCATCTACTCGAGTCAAGCAAAGCGTCAAGTCAAGCGAAAGCCAAGTAAAGACGCCCTTGACTAAATTCCGAACGCGCGCTCCGCCCCTTATATACACACCGCCCGCGTTCGATCGAGAGGAGGGAGGGAGGGAGGGAGGGAGAGGAGAGGAGAGGCCTGCTGCCGGCACGAGACGAGTAGAGCATGCGCAGTGGGGGTGTGGACGGCGGCCGACGCCGCAGGTGCGACTAAGAAAGGCTCCGCATTTAAAAAAAGACGTCCGTCTTCGTGGTATAGTGGTTACGGCGCTCGGCTGCTGACCCGAAAGTCGCGGGTTCGATTCCGGCCGTGGCGGTCGCATTTCGGTGGAGGCGAAATGGTAGAGGCCCGTGTGCTGCTCGATGTCAGTGCAGGTTAAAGAACACCAGATCGTAAAACTATGCGGAGCCCTCCACTACGGCGCGCCTCATAATCATACCGCGCTTTTGGGACGTAGAACCCCAGATATTATTGTTAATAAAAAGACATATAAACGATGCAGTGTATCTGCCGCACAAAATGCAAAACAGTATTGAAACACTCAATAACGTGGGCATGCAATTGGGCATGCGAAAAAGAAAGCTGCACCTATAGGAAAAACTGCAGATACAAAAAGAAAAAAACGCACAGACACTGCGCGTGTGCAAAGTTTTTTTGGCATAGTACACAACAACCTATTCACGTTCTCATAAGGACTCAAGATGGAACTCGAGTGCCGATACTATTGCGGCCACAGATTGTGAGCAAGAAAAGGCAGCAATAATAATGATAAAGAAGCAGTCATTTCATCTTAACAGGATATATGTGCACCATAGCGTACCTCGAACCTTTATCCTGTGTACAATATGTGCGATGCCATTTATAATAAACGAGTAAACTGTTTGTACAGTTAGCAAAATAAGCCACCTTAGTCGCGCTTAGGCAGCTTCGCAACACTAAAAATGTGTGCGTTGAGATACATATACTGCTGCTGCTGCTGTTGACATGTATGTAAATACTTTAAACTATTCTTTGTGTATGTGGAATGCAGAGTTTACGAGTAAGTTAAGTAAGGCTTTAGACTTAACTCTGTCGTTTCCGGTGTAAGGAAGAGGATTCGCTTTCAACATAACAGAGTCTATACGTCTACCTCTAGCGCATAACACATGCACAGGCCGTCAGCTTACATGAATTACATGCTCCCTTAATAAGCATTTAGGCAACAACAGCACTAAAAGCTGTGCAAGCTTTAAAAAAGGAAAAATTTACAGCATATTCAGGTGGTGAATGATGATGAGTGGGGCGAAGCTCCGGAGAGAATCATCGGTAAACAGTAAATGTTCTGTGTAACGCCCCATCAATCATCATATGAAGAGTGAGAAACACTGTGTGTATATTACAAACATCAAACTTTTATTTTTCCTAATTAGATGATGCTTGGCTTGCGGTGTCCCTTCATTATCACGGCTTTATGGTCCGTGGAATGAAGGGACAGCGGTTCTTGCACGGGTTGCAACTAGAAATTAGAACATACCAGGTCTATACACGTCCCTCGGATGGTCGTTGGTTTCATATGATCAAAGGACGTGCACGTGAGAGCATATTTGGCTGCCATATGTTGTATGAACCAATCATTGTTCTTTTCAGTAATATCGACATTCAGGTCACGAACTAACACAAATGGTCTATTCTTGTACTTGTCATAATTACACAATGCCGTGTAACACGGCATTGTGTAATTGTGTGTAATTGTGTGGTAGTGCACGGCGCGACAAGCCGCAGCCGTGCAGCTTGTCGAGCAGCTTCGGCTTCGCGGGCTCGAACGGCGGAATCTGCTTCGCGGCGTCGACGTGCAGCTTCGGCCTCGCGGGCTCTCACCTCAGGATTCTGTCTGCGAGCGCGCGCTGCCGCCGCCTTCCGTGCCCTCCGTTCCGCAGCCTTGTCTTCCATCTGGCGACTCCGAGCTAAAGGGAAAGGCTGCCAAGAGCGAGCCTCATGGCGCGTTACATCTGAAATGTTGTCTTCGGGTGTCGTTAAAAACACGAGACGTAGCAAAGAAGAAAGAACGCCACACAGGCGAACACGCAACGAGAGTGTCACTCGTCAACGTCGTCTTCTTCTTCTACTGCATACCAGAACGCGCACAGTAAAGAAGAAAGAATGCCACACAGGCGAACACGCAGGAGAGTCTCACTCGTCAACGCCGTCTTCTTCTTCTACTGCATACCAGAACGCGCGCTTCTCACGAAATAGAGGTGGCTACTACAAACAAACCTACAAACCGAGGATGGACAGACCCACGGAGCTTTCCCCGAAAAAAAGAAAAAGCTCGTTAGCGTGCATTTATTTCCGGGCGTATCCGTGCACCGCTAGCGCGCCGTGTAGCGCGTTTCGCATGCTGCCTAGCTGCGGCGGGAGGCGCAATGGCGGCCGTCGTAGCAGCTGGACAACGCGGTTGTCCTCACCCTCAGCGGAGCGCGCGGCACCAAGGCACCCTAGGCCGGGGCATGGAGGATACATAGAACTTGCTGGAGTGGAAGCCGCCTATGCGCCCCTATTGGAGAGAGTGAAGCCGCGCCGAGCGCGCGCCGGCCATCTTGCCAGTGGCAGAAAGGAGCCAAGCGCTGCCGCACGCATGCTTCTTCGCGCTGCCGAGGAAGTTGCTCGCGTTTGTAAAGCAATGAAATCAAGCAGTTCTGCTTGCAAACATTTATTTCCTACTTGTAAGCAGCCAAGTGACACCTATAGAAGTGAATTCACCTGCACAGGCATTAGGTAGAGGCGCTTAATTAAATCAGACGCATGGTGAAAAACATGATGACCAGTGACCTATGGAAGATAATCGCCCTTGACAGAGGTGGTGTCAGCATATTATTGATCCATTCTTGGTTTCGTTCCTTCATGTGGCGTACACTCATTTTTACGTATTCTTCAGCGATTTGCTTGCACAAATTGTAAACGTTCAAGCGGGTCGAAGTCAAGCATGTGCTGCTCCAGTTAATGGAACCACTTTTTCTCGGCAGAAGCTACCAGGACTTCCAAGATGAGGTGTTTTGCCCTTCGTCACCATTATGACCGCATTACATTCATTTAGCCTGTAGCTACCAATCCTTATTCCTCTACTTCATCACGCATGCCAGTGACGTCTTGCGACGGTGAAATAATTCCACCTCTGCTCTTCCGCTTAATTAAAGGTGCAACTCACTTGAGTGCAGGGCTGTGATGCACTGCTCACACGTAGTTGTACGAACTTTTCGAGCATTGAAGCCTGCTATGCATGACGCCACGAAACCGGCAAAAGCAGAGAGACTTTCTGGTCAGTATCGGCCTGCAGGGCTGATGATCTGCGCGTGTCAATGAGCGTGCTTTTTGCATCTGCTATGGCAGCAGTAGTGGCTGCATTCAAGATGGATACAATGTCTTGGGAGCAGTTTCCGGAACTATAATTTCCGTCTGAACCGACAGGTGCTTGTATACAGCCATAGATTGTGCAGCTGTTGCATTGTTATGTCCGCCTCATCCACGTATTAACCCAACGAGGTTTTCGGCATGGTACTGACTGAGTTTGTGCGTCAGCAAGTACTTCAGCAGATCCTGGCCGACAACCTCATCAAGTATTCTTTTGGTGCTTGCCATATGTATATCCAAAACACAACAAATCCAGTTTTTTTTCCAGTTCTTCTGTCACTGCACTTCCTGCCGGGTCTCCCAGCCCATTTACGTATTCTCGAGTCTCAAAAAAAACGGCTTCTAGCAAGCAGTCAAAGCAATCGGGCGTGAAGTGCACGGAGCATATAGGTGATCTTCGTCTTTCGCATTCCTCGATGAATGGCCCTCTCCCACAGGCTCCGCACTGTGGGATCTTTAGGACACCTGTCAAAAATATCACGGCTATTATTTGTTGCACGCTCATACCTGCTCATACCGCGTCAATTAGCACCCCTCAGTAACGCGCGCGGAATGGCCATATCGAAGACGTTTTCGCGTACTTACGGGCAGAATGTGAGGCCACAACCTTTCTTCGGCCTGTTTGCACATCCATAAGCGACACAAGAGGCAACCATCGTAAAACCGTTGGTGTTTACATGGCCAGAGCGTCAAATAACGCACGCAAGCAGCAGCGCGCGACGGCGTGGAGCGCGCTTTCTGCCTCTGGCAAGATGGCGATGTCCGGCTTCACTCGACGAGCGCCCCCTCCACTCCAGCAAATTATATGTATCCTCCTTGGGCCGGGGTAGAGTCACTGTATATGCTACCTTTAGGTAGCAGAGTTGCGCATAGGTCCGGCTAGCAACCACAGCTATGCGGTGAAGTCGCCCTTCGTTTTTGCAGGCGACATGCCTACCGTGTCGCGGATTAACCTGTCTGGCGTGTCGAAGACGGGCGATAAACATTGGCTGTCGATGGCTAGTGTTAATTCAGTTCGCTGCAGCGGCTAAGTCGAGAAATAAAAAAATTGGCCTAAGCGGCAGCTTCTCCGCAATGCATGGTTCCTAGCGGCGTTGGAAGACAGATGCGCAACTCTGCTACCTAAAGGTAGCATATACAGTGACTCTAGGCCGGGGGCCCGCGTGGCGCAAACTGGCGGCGAGATTTGTAAACGTGGCGCACGCGCGTAAAGGCGCAATGGCGGCGCTTGCCGCTTTTCGTGTGCTACTTTCCGCACAAACCCTTCGCAAGCGCTAGATAGGGCTTCTGTTTTTCTACGGTGCGATTCATGTAGCCACCACTCTGCCTGCGCCTCGTCGGTTAATCAGCAGGCAGAAAAAAAGGTGCAGTTTTTTTGCTGCTGTGGTTTCTCGCCAGTTTTGATGAGATGCGATTTCTGGCCACAGCGACCGAATTTCGACTGGGACCCCAGCTGTGAAATTCTGTTAAAGCGGCAACGAAGCCTGTCACTTGCGTAACCTAGTGTCACTGCTCACTGATAAGTTAGCCGTAAGCGTTCCACATGGTGCTCGCACCAGCCGGCCGCTTTTGATAACAGGCAAGAAAATTGATGCCCGATACAGCGAGCATAGCACGCTTGTCCTTCCAACCATAGAGATACAGCGTGTCGCTAGCGCGCGCCGAGCGCTTGGGCGGAGAAGCAACGGAACGCAGGGCACGGAGCGCCCTTGTGTGTCTACGTGTATGCTTCGCGCTTCCAAATCTCGCCAGCAGTTAGCGCTCCGCGCAAAATAACTTATAAAGCAACAAAACTGGTCAAAAAATTCCAACTAGAAAGTTGTTCAGCGGTTTTCGAAAGGTTCGATTAGAGAGTTTCTAGCTTTCTAGCTGTTAAGTAATTGTGTTTTTCTGCTTTGCTGCAGACGCCCAAGAAATGGAAATATATATATATATATATATATATATATATATATATATATATATATATATATATATATATATATATATATATATATATATATATATATATATATACCACCTGAAATACCCACTTGCGCATCGTAATTGCAGTGCTCCCTAACGTTCCGCCTGCAAACGGCAGCAGCATTCGGTCACGTTTACTTAAAGGGACACTAAAGAGCAAAACGATTTTTCTCGCATTAGTAAAGTAGTCTTCCACGATACCAAAAACACCACGCTTTCTGCTAGAAGACGCTTAATAAGCGAGAAAACGCGCAAAAAGAAAATACAGGTGGCGACGCCACCTTGGAATTGTCGCACCATTTGCCGTGACGTCACATATTTTTGACGGCGCCTGCTTGGGCCTACGTAGTTTCTAATCGGTTAAATCGAATTACATTGTCCTCTGACGGGGCCAGAGACTCGACATAACGAGTTTGTTGAAATTTCGTCGAGCCAGTGGCGCCAAAATACGTTAAATGCTCTTTGAAATATTTTACGTCACGAATTACAAAGTTCTGCGCGAAATTTAAAAACTGAAACTTTGAACTTGGGTTTTTTCCTCTAATAATAAACCTATGGTGGTGAAATAAACTACACAAGAGTTCTCCGAGCACACTTTATCAATCTAAACAAATTCATTGTTTCTCTTTAGTGTCCCTTTAAAAGGCGACACGACAATTACGATGCTGGCAGCTATGCGATGACGAACCCGTTGCTTCCGGCAGGACAAGCGATAACCGCTGCATCCGCTGGTCAGGCGTCTATCATGAACTGCCGCGAGGGAGGCATATCGTTTGCACGTACACGTGGAACGTTAGGGAGCGCTGCAATATGGTGCACAAGCGGGCGTGTTACGTGGTTTCTTTTTTGTATTTTTCGGGTATATGCAGTAAGCGCAAAAAACACATATCTAATCGATACAATGTTAGAAGGAGTCTAATCGGCCGTTTTTCCATCCGATCAAACAACTTCGTTATTGAAATTTTTTGGCCAGCTTCGTTTTTAGAAGTTATTCAATTAATCCTCTTTATTTAAACAATAATCAGAGCACAAAAAATTAGTGTCACTTACTCCATGCAATGGGAGGAACATGCAGTTGGTCGCATCGTCATAAAGTGCGTCGGCATATTTTTAAACTCTGACTAGAGTTAGCTGGGGCACCCTGTATATGTGCACAAGATATAACCGAGGAGCGCTAGCCAGTGCAGAGAATGGAAACAGCCCGATTTGATCAAGGACAACAAAGGAACGAAGCTCACGGGACAAGCGCTGACTGCCAACTGCATCTGGTCTTCGTTCCTATTCTTTCCTTGTTCAAATCGCGGTGTTTCATCCTCTGCTGTAATTATGAACCGACTAGCCCTTATCAAATTGTTACTAGTGTTAGCTAGCACCACTTATAGTCATAGCGGTGGATGCGTAGCATCCTTTGGCTGATGGCATCCCGTATCGTGCGCGAATTTTACGAGCAGACCGCTGACAATTATACTTCGCATATACCTGAAAATGTCCGCGTTGGTTACTGTAGCGCCCACAACGCCCAGCTTCCGCGAACATTTCGCTTGAACAAGAATTCAAATTTCCCCAAGCTTTTTCTCTAACGCTTTATTTCTTTTTCGCAAGTTGCGCCGATTTCTTGTGGTGGTGTTTGCACCCTGCGTCTCATTAGAGTTCACGTGATGCTCGCGTATGGACACCTATCGTTCGTGCAAGGAATTTTCATGCCTAGTAGGGGGCAGCCTCATTTGGCAGGCGGGTCCGGTGGAGCGAACGCATGCTTTCTGCCAGTGTCAGCTCACCATCAAACTATGGCGTAACCAAACGCATCAGCCTCCGTGCTCTCAGCGCAGACAAATGGTGACCTGATCAAAGTTATCTGTACTTTCTTTAAGCGCGTGTTCAACGGATTTGTTAGCTGAGATGTCTTATCTGCTGGCCGGCAGGTTTGCTTTCCTGATTAGAAAGACTACAGCGACATTCCTTCGTGCTTTCAGTTTCTTTAACAAGGCCCATAATATTTTGCAGATTTACGATCCTTGCCGCGTGATCCTTTGTTTGCGGCGCCATGTCTGAACATGGCTATAGGCTTCTAAAGCAACGTCGAGCGGCGCCACTGCTCTTATCGCAACTGGGGGCATCCACGGCCACAACACTGCCGCCTCCGCTTCCGCGCACGCGCAGAGCTATCAGATTGTATTCGTGGTGCGTCACAATGTAGCTATTGCTGACTAGCAGTGCTCTGGGCCGAATTAGGAGCGCATACGCGCACGTGCCCTTGCCGCCACCGCTGGCAGATACGGCGACAAACCGCCTTCGTGGGCAGCGTCTGCCCCCAGTAAAGCATAGCTCAGCCGCGCGACCGTCGCGCCCAAACTTGAGCTGGGGTTCCCTATAGGTGCGTAAACAAACGTGCTTCTCGAAAGTGTGTTGCGCGTACATGCAGGTGACCAACTACAGTCTGTTCTCCTTGCTGGAGTTTGTCGGCGTCAGCGGGCCCACGTGGGATGACCAGCCGCCCTTCCAATGGAGCACGACCACATTCGAGGACGGCCACGTCGGACAGCCCGATACATGGAAGTTCGATCCGGTACATCACCAGTGGACCCAGGCACGGCTCAGTTGGCGCAATTCCTAGAAGCTGCGCGGATTATCTGACTCCGTGTGTCACTACGAGTCGTCAGCCGCTCCTATATTAACTTCATTCTGTGCTTTTTTTTCTTAGATATAACCGCTCTAAGGCGTTTTGACGCAGGACTTATACGAAGCACACAGCAATACTGAGCGCGCTTCGTTTAAATCCGTTCGAGTCCACATTTAAAGTTCTAATAACCGACTGGTCCTTGTAGCTATAATGGAACTATTTTATTGGTCAGTTCATATCATCCATTTTTACCTCCAGTCACGTCGTTGAAGTGCATGATTAGTAAGAGGGGGGGGGGGGGGGGAGGCGTCCATTCCTCTGGCGACTAGTTGGAAGAATGGAAGGTAAGATTAAATAGTGCAGAGCATGGAACGCAGGTCGGGAAAGTAAGAAATGAATTCCGCGTGAAACCAAATGTGAGGACAACACAATGAGAGGTTGAATATCGCACATGAATTTGGTTTGCGGTGGCGAACAGCAGTGCTACAATGTGTTGGCTGGGCAGCCAAAATATATATTATCGAAGTTACGTTGGTATCTGGCCAGAATATATAGAATTTCATTGTACTTTTCGTACATAGTTACTGTGAGCCGTGTGTTCCCAATAAAGATTCAACGAATGGTATGCGCATTATTTGAAGACTGCTTCTCCATTCGTTCAATTGCCACACAAAGAGTGTTGTTCCATTTTATTTACGATTTCTGTTTAAGTTGCCCCATGACACGGCTGCAGCAGGCGTACAATGCCAGTTCAACGGAGGTCAATGTGTTCAATTGAGCGCATCAGTAAAGTTGCCGCGCAACATATTTGGCGTGAATGGGTTTATTAGGTACCTTCATCTTGGCAATTTCCTTGCCCAAGACCTTGCCTTGTATATTTAATTCGGCACACTTAATTGTGGGAATGATGTCTTGCACACGTGTATTATGTTTGTGCTGTATGCATTACCGAGCTGCCGCGAAGGCGCTTCACCTCTTGGCGGGCACAGAAAGAACGAAAGAAATAATACCGCACACATTGTCGGCATTTGCTCGCCAACAAAAGTTTAATATATTGCGAAGGAATTTTTCCTTGGGCAAGTTGGTGCTTAGGTTTGCTGTGCATACTAGTTTTTCGCGCGAAATTCTTATCCTGAACAGAGGACAGAGGAGAGGCAGACAGCGTAACATCAAGATATAAGCACGATAGAACGATTATAAGCAAAAAAGACAGAGAACTGAGTCATTCCATCCCAAGTGTCCTACACGCGTCACTCACACGCCTTGAATTTACCAAGAAAAAATTACCGTTAATTACTACTTTCCTAGCGGACAGTTCTCACTCTGCTCTTGCTATGTGACACGCTTCTAAAGTTCACTCAAGCGTGTCGAATGTGGTTCTAAGACTAAATGAATCGACAAATTACTTGAATGTGCACCTCGATGAATTTATTTGATGCCAGTACAAACGTTGGTCTTTTATATGTAGTTGTGTTTATTGGCAACTTCAGCCATGAAAATAGTTTTCCTCGTATTCTGATGAATTCGATCCTAAGACCATTTTCAACCTAAACAGCGTCACTCACCACTTATTACCTTTTTTTTCTGTTTGAATTACTAATCTTCAGTGAATTCAGCCTACGCAGAGTCTAGAATATATTACCCGCGTGTTAACTCTGTGCGTGAAGGTTTTAGTAGTTAAGAACATGCTTTTATGGATAGAATTTCTAGATACTAACAGATCGTACGAGGACGCAGACCAGGAATTGCAATAGGCTATTCTCAAATACGACACTCCAAACGACAATCTTGTGGAGCTCCTGAGAGGAATATATAGGTACAGTCGGGCAAAACTCGTTTGGAAGGCCGAAAACACCAAGAATTATTCCAAACTCACTGAAGACTCAAGCAATGATGCCTTCTTCCGGCGTTGTTGCTCAGGCTTTATATTAACGACATGAAACGGATTCTTGAAATTGTTCATTAGGTCTTCAATTATTGTACATTTGTAATCAGCAGAGCGCACAACAGAGGACCGCTTTAGTAATGCACGCGCGATATTTTTCTACCAGCTGACAACGCAAGAGAATTACTCGGACATTCGAATACGTCTGGTAACGAAGCCATGTACAGAGCCCTTTTTTTTTCTTTTTTATCAGCCCGAGCATCGAGTCACACCATTCGCTATCTTCCATACCACCCTGACCAGCGCCTGTATGAGTTGTTCAAAACAATGATAAAAACTGAAAAATATATAAAATGTATGGAATAGGCTAAGCCAAGTGTTGTGTATCGTAGAGTGGAGATTAACATATGTATTAACTTAAAATGCGCTAAAGGACCGCGAACACCTGGCGTGTTGACAGCATCCTCCTCGCCGCACGCTCTCTCCCGGTCCTCCCTCTCGTTGCGCCACCTGTGCGCCTGGTTACACAGCGTTCGCCTCACGTACATGTGGTACATCGCAAGGCAGGGCTCGCGTAGAATGCACTTGCTCTGGCGCTCGCCAGATGTCGCGCACCTCGTCTTTCCTCCTCCTCCTCTTCACTCACAGATGTAGAGGTAGCACTGCAACAGCAGAGCGACTGTATTACTCTCGCCAGGGTTCTTTAACTCCGTGTTGGAGAGATAGCCGCGGAGCTTACTCCTTTCCTTGAAGGCAGAGTAAAAGAGACTGCTAACTCTCTGCTACTCAGGTGGAGTTCCCAATCCATGCAACTCTCGCGCCGACATAGCGTGAACGGTGTCTGACACTCCGTCCTTGGCAGACGAAGTATAATGCAGCGCCAGCATCTCGCCGACGCCGCACACCGATATAACTGTCTCGTAACCATAAGCCTCTAAGCGTAGACGCCACAGATGTCAATTTAATGTGCCAAGTTAATAGGGTAACTTTCAGTGAGAAGAAAATTTTTTGTGATTGTCAGCGTTTGGTTTCTGAAATGCCAACAGTGGTAACTTCGGAGCATCGAAAACCGGCAACTTCTAACACGTGGCGAAAAATTAATTTACGACACAAAGAATTGTCACTGCTGGAATAAGGTGGATTCTAAAAGCATTAGTAAAATAAAAAAAAGACAAGCAAAGCCTTGAAAAAAAAAAATTGGCCGCGATCCCGCCCTGCGAAAATGAATGTCCAAAGCGAAGCTCTATCAAACATGTCACATGCTGATGGGAGGCTGGGAGCATGTTTTTATATCACTTCAGAGCATGGGTTCTCAAACAGGGTTCCGCGGAATCCAGGGGTTCAATGAAGGACATCTTAGGGTTCCGCGAGCGGCCATAACGAATACAACCCGCTCCCATTTACCCCCGTTAGCAACTAATTTATTTATTTAGACGAGCAAATTTGCATTGCATTTTGCATTTAATGAAGCCATCGCATGCCACATCCGCACATCTGGTGTCTGCGGGTTGCGGGACCCTCGTGGTAGCAGCAATATAGACTCGTCGTCTTGTGCGCGCCATGAAACATGCACGAATGGCGGATCCGTGGTGACATAACGCGCGGAGCGCTGGTAATTCATGCTCGTGAGTGTTCAAACCAGTTCAAAGGACATTAACGGGCACCTCGGCGCTTCATTCGTGGCTCATGGCGAGTCGGCGATCACGTCGCGCGGTTTTCATGCACGGTGATTTGCCGCATGCTCTATGTCGGCTTTGTAATCAAAACGCGCAACGAGCGCTTTCAAACGCGTAAGAGGCGTCCGCTTCGTGCCGGCTGTTGGCTACACGAGCATTTCGGCTCATCTTTACGACCGGTGTATCAGTCGAAGGCCAGTTTCGCTGTGCTACTGGCATGCCTCCTCTTTGGTTTTGCAAAAACATTAAACAGGCCGCTGTACTTCCGGCGCTTCGTTTGCGTCAACACAATGCTTACGCTGCGGGGGGCCTCAAGTAGGCAGTGTATGGTTGGCGGGCCCTTTATGCGACTCGCGGGGGGCAACCGCACTTCTATGTGGTATAGTTAGTTCTTCATCAAGGGCGATGGCATTAGATATTTGTGAAAAGAGAACAGGCCAACTCGGGCAGTTTGCGCGCTTCGAAAGGGGTTATCGCACCCCTCCTCTCCCCCCCCCCCTCCCGCCGCTTTCAATTGTCTTCACGCTCAAGGAAAAGTTAGGGGTTCCGCAGCCCTCTGGAAAAGCCGTTGAGGTTCTCCAAGGCCAGAACGTTTGAGAACCCCTGCTTTAGAGTAATGGTAGTGATAATCGCTTCGTGGTCGTTTTGATAGACCATGATTGGCTCCGCGACCATTTCCGCAAGAAGAATTTGTTCCTTTGGTCGAGCATCGTTCTCACGCTGTTTTTCTGGTGTCTTTAATTTCGGGGTCTACCCATGGCAGTCTTAGAACAAACTGAATGAGTTGCTAGACGGTTCTCCCTTTTATATATGAAAGCGGGAAACACACGCGGGTAGAAGGAAGGGCCGTTTAACGTCATTCGAAGCCCTCGTGTGAAATGAAAAGCAGCTGTAACCTAATATTTACCGGGAACGCATGGGATATTTTTTCATTGTTTACAGGCGCCTTATCATCCAGCATATGGTTCTGATGCTTGTTTTATGGTTTTCTTTATTGAAGTGAATACTGAGCTCTATGCTGTATGCGTGACTGCAAAGAAAGAAATGCTGTTTGCCTCCAATTGCGAAACGGCCCCAAACCACCCAGAGGCCGAAATTTAGTTGTGGCGTTGCAGTTGTTCACGATCGAGTCTACAGCGAATGCGTTCGTTGGCTTGTCTGTCCACTTCTCCAAATGCCCTTCATCAGCGTCCAAGGTGAAAACACAACGAGCACGCACATCTGTTAGCAGAGGAGCACGCGAGCGCGAGCGTCTCTTGGTTGTTTAGGGGCCTGGCGTTTTGTTTTCAGTCCACGGACACGGAACCGTTGCGGGGTAGAGGTGTACAGCCTTGCTGTAAAACAACTTCTGCCAGCAGGAATCGAACTTGCCACCTTCTCATTCCGAATCAAGTTCTCTACCACAGCGCCAGAGCGAAACACGCAGTCTCCCTTCAAAAATGACAAGTCAAGACAGAACACACCGTTCGGCTTCATCTTCACGGGTCGCATACTGAAGTCAAACGCGATCTTCCTTTCCAACCAAAACTTGCGTCTTCATAAGAGACAAACCACTGCTGCAGACCACGAATGACATGCGGATAATGCCAACAGCACGAACTTTCCTTTAGAATTCACAAATTAGAAAAACTGTAGAGGTTACTTAGGAGCAGGTGCGGCTCATCGGCTGTTACTGCCAAGTTTGAGAGCCGTTTCTCGCTCTTTCTAGTGGTTCACATACACAGTTTTATGTTGACTGTAATCTCGTACGATAACTGCGCGCGTACTTGATTGAATAACGTGTATTTCATTGCGCAAGCGACGAAATGCCACTACAGCAGTCGTGTCAGTGTGCTGATTTGCAGATCTATCGGTACCTACAATACATAACCGGTGGGCGTAAAGCAAATTGAATAGGCAAGAAAGTATGCCATCATGTTACTTCTGTAATGCGTAACAATTGACAAGTCTGTCAGCGAAGTGCCTGCGAGCGCGCCCGGCGGCTTTCGGTGGCTGCCTGTATTCCGGCTCCTTGTTCACGCTTGTCCTCTTCAAAGGACCAAGGCAAGACAGTGATATATTGCTGCAAGGAAAAATTGGGGGACGCTTAAGCTTCGCCTTTAAGAGTTCAACGCGATAGCGATATCCGGCCCCATCCTCATCGTGCTCTGTTTCGCTTGTCATTATATTCAGTTGCCCGGTCTCTCTCTTTCTCTCACGCACACTCTCTCTCTCTCTCTCTCGCTCTCGACATACCTATAGTAAAGGTAAAGGTTTCCACCCTCTTCAACAGCACTTTTATGACAACAGTTTACCCACTACGTGTGTGTAAGAGAATGCGCGCACTAATGTGTGTGCCCTCTGTAATGGATGGAATGCTTTAAACTAGCAGCAATTACGCGCGTGATACTTTTCCGAAGTTGCGATGCACCCACTACGTGTTCGTAAGGGAATGCGCGCAGTAATGTGTGTGCCTTTTGTAATGGGTGGCCGGCTTTAAACCACCAACTCGTTATGCAGTTCACATGGTCACGGTCACTCTTGAGACGCGACTACGCTAGCGGAGCAGAGCCCGGCGAACACGGCACCTTTAGACCACCCGCATCAAGGGTAACGTCAAGAAGTTCTTTTGTCTATGAATGGAACAGAAATGCACAAGTAGCATTTTATACCGTCTTCTGGTTCACTGCAGAGTTGCATGGATAGTTAGAGTACTAGTGCTTATATACTGAGGACTTACTACGCCATATCGAAGTAGAGCACTATGTCGGGCTACTTGGTTGACATTCATCGTAAAGGCTTTTTAACTACGCTACCAAACAGAGGCAAAAGAAGAGGGCAGAAGACTGGACGTGCGCAGAGTCACAGCTGAATGATTGATGTGTGAAAGAAGACCTTTACACGGTACCCCAGCTAACTCTAGCCAGAGTTCAAGAATATGCCGACGCACTTATGACGACGCGACCAAATGCATGTTGCTGACTGTTCCATAGAGTATGACACACCATTTTTTGTGTTGTGCTTAATTGCTTAGTTATATGAGACTGAATAATTAACTTCTAAAGCAACGAAGCAGAACAAAAAATTCCAATTGGAAAGTTGCAGATCTAGTTGCAAAACGCCCGATTTGACAGTTTCTAACTTTGTATCTATTAGATATCCGTGTTTTTCCGCTAACTGCAAATCTCCGCGAAATACAAAAGAGTACAAAAGCGGCCTTGTCATT